>NW_019417412.1:18254-55642 GCF_000390285.2 Anoplophora glabripennis | reverse complement strand
CGTTCTAGAAGCCCAAGATGTCCTCCCCAAAATACGTTTCCAATGAAACGTTTCAAAAAATTGGTTTCAGTAACATTCTTTTTATGTTCCATTTATGCCCTCGATATTTTTGTTTTACGTTTCAGTATATTTTCAGAAATGTTTGAGTAACATAATAATTTTATTACCATATTGTTCTCATAATGCTCTCAACTTTAGATCATTTTCATTTCAAAAGCGTTTTTGAAATAGTATAAATAGTGTGAGTATTTTTTTAAATATCTCTAATACTCCTTTGTGATATTTTTATTTGTATTGTGAATGACTTAATTCGAACTAAAAAAAGTTACATTGTATATTAAAAAAATAAATATGCTCTTCTAGTTTGGGGATACGGCAACTTTTACCAAGAATTTCTTTCTTTTTGAGAAGCCACTGAAAAAAGTTTCTAATATGGATTACGAATTTTGCCATTAATCGTACAAATAAAAATGTCACAAAACAATATCAGAAGCATTTTAAAGAGCTACACATCATTTTATATTGTTCAAATACGCTTCTGAAATGGAAATTTTCTAATCATTAATATGGTAACAATAATTAGAAAAAGTTAGTTATGATTATGAATCTTGAAATGATAGGTAGGTACATGAAAAACAAATAACATTACTGAAAAATAATATAAAGTTACAATTTCATCTACGCATGGTCAATATTACATCTATCTTTTCAATAATAAATTATACAGCAGAAATAATAATACAAAATGATATCTTGACAAAATAAATATCTGTAGGTATACCTATATACCTTTTATTTAAGCATGCCTATACACATAAACAAATATAAACATTTTTACAAAATATAAAATAAATGACGTCTATTTCACTTGATTCATCCATATTTCAAATAGTTCCCACTGACTAAGTAGTTGCTCTTCAAATTATATCGAAACGTATAGCTCCATGTTCCATTTTCTTAGTTCTTGTCCCTTGTCCTCTTGACCACTTGTCTATAATAGGTAGGTAGTGGATATAACTATGTTTAGGTAGGTGTGACGCAAAATTGGAAATCTCTTTACACATATCATTTTAAACATTTTGCATCAATATTCATTATTTTATATGCACCTTACAATAACCACAGCTGCACACACTACAAATTATCACATAAAATAGCGTCAAAGTAAAGATGGAGAACAACGAAGCCAGGCAAACTGACAAACCGCAAACCTAACCTAACATAATACGAATTGAAAGCGACACACGGGAAACAAATAAACTCGGGCTGTTACGCGCAGTCTACGCAAGTCACGAACATACATTTTTTCTAGTCTTGTGTTGTAAATATGCTACCACAATTTTTTTTTCTGTTTATGTCTGTTTAACAAAGGCAAATGAACTAACGCTTGAGAGGGATTGGGGATTGAGAGCAAAATTTAACTAATGCCGAATGTTCCATAAGATAAGCAAAAAAAAAGCAAAGGGTTGTTCGTCTGTTATGTTTCCGAGATTGAAAGGGAATGTTTCGAGTAATGTTTCAAACTCTCTTTAATTGGAACGTTTCGGCTATGTTTCACTAAATAAGTTTTCAAGTGCTACATTTCTGTAATGAATCAGAAAAGTTTCTAGTTAATATGTCAAATGTTTAGTGAAACAGCTCATTTGCAACGTTTCATTTACGTTTCGTGTTTAGTAGGTCTGTATCATCTACGATATTTTGATTTTTGTAGATGCCATTAAGAGGAATAAAATGCTTAGTCGACATTGAATTGAAGATAACAAATGTTTTAGGATAAGTATCTATATTTATATACTATACTAGCGGCCCGTCCCGGCTTCGCACGGGTGGACATTTATTTTAAACATTTTGGGATATAAAAAATATAGCCTATGTTACTCAGGGATAATGTAGTATTCTAATGGTGAAAGAAATCCGTCCAGTAGTTTTTGAGTTTATTCGTAACAAACATACATAAGGTAACTGAGCCAATAGCTGACACTTTAAGCTAAGTGTTACAGGTTGTGGCAGCCTACANCGCAGACAACACAGTCATCTATCCCCGTCGCACTCAAACAAAACAAAGTGAGTCCTTTCTTTCCTAGCATTCCTAGTTTTTTGCATGTTTACATTTACTCTCGATTTGTACTAGCAGCAGACAAATTTCAGACTTTATTAGCGTTGTATTTTTGTAATCACAAGCAATTAAGGTAACTGAGCCAATAGCTGACACTTTAAGCTAAGTGTTACAGGTTGTGGCAGCCTACAGTGAATTTTTAAGAAATATGGATCTAATTTATCATCTGTAATGTAGTTATAGTTTCATGTGAATTGTGGAAGTTACCATTTTTGCAGTTACACATATTTTATTATTTATTTGTTTTAATTTATTTGCCCCTATCAAAGCTCCAGTAACTGACACTCTGATTTTGAGGCATACCCAATAAATGAACCAATATCTGACACTCAATTTTATGTCCAATCCAATAAAGAGACCTATAACTGACACCCCAAAAAAAAAAATTGTGTATTTATTTTCAGAATACATAAAAACATTAAAAGTAATCAGAGTATTTTATAAATTCTGGAACTTTAAATGCTCCTCTCTCATTTGCCTTCACTGGTTCTTGAATCTTTTCCGTAATATCTTCCAAATCGTAATATAAGCAGTCCTCTTTAGTAGGCCATTTCCACGTGTTTGTAAGACTTTTTTGCATTACACTTATAAATGCTTTTTCATCTGTAAGTGTCCTGATCACACCAGGATAATAGTCTTCATCATACCTCACAATCACAAAATCGCCAGCTGTAAGATGTTGCAGATCAACTTTAGGAGATGTATGTTGTTTATAAATAAGTTCCTCTTCAGACTCTAAAACCATTTCCATACTTGAGTCTGATGATGACGATGACAAAACCTTTCTTTTCACTTGCTTTATTTTTTCTTTCGGTGCTTTTCGTTTTGCTTCTCTTTTTAGTTTCCGTTCCGCTTTTGCTTTTTCCTGCTCTTCTTTCATTTTCTCTTTGTTTAATTGATATTCTTTCCATGTAGTTGAGGATGCTACAGCTGGCAATTTGACTTTAGACTTCTTCATCTTATCTTTTGCTTGTGACTTTGGCCAAAATAGACATTTCTTAAATGGGGTAGGTACATCTTTAAGGGGAGTACCACCTTCATTGACGCTAGTTAAGGATGTAGAGGGTTGAGGAACATTTTCTTGCACCTGATTGTCTTCCCTAGGTATCTTTTGAACAGTTTCTGGTGGAGTTACCATTTCCACTAAATTCTCATAATTTTCTGGTTCTGGGAGAATTTCGTTACAAACGATTTCCTGTGTCTCGCTATCTAAAGTATCATTCTTCTCTTTGTTCTGTCCAGCCTCATATTCTGCTTTTATAGCTTTCCATACAAAATAAAGAGACTCATCTTTAACATCACCTTCCCATTGATGACCAACATTACTTTGGAAAGATGCTAGAGTTTCTTCTTTAATAAACCCTTCAAAATAAATTAGTTTGTTGTCTTGATGCAAAGGTGTATGTAACAGAAATCTATTATTTTCAGATCTGACTTTAAAATACTTGTCATATTTGATAGCATCAGGGTTAAAAGGCTGTAATCCAGTGGATCTGAAGCCATTGGCAAGCACTTCTGGTGTAAGTGATGCTAATATTGCCTGTTCCAGAATAGGTGCAAAATCATCTTTTTTTACTTTAGCTCCATTGTTGTTCATCCTCCATCGTTGCACTTCACCTCTCCACGCACTCTTTAATGTACGGAAAACTGCTACTTTCATGGGTTGAGTAATATGTGTCGAATTTGGACACAATGCTATCAAGATTATTCCGTTTTCAGAACATAAATCACTCAGTGGAAGAGTTAAGTGACTAGAGTGGCCATCAACAAATAAGATTATTGGCAACTCAATCTTATTCTCCCTCACCCAGGGTAGAAAAACGTTACCTATATATTCGAAGAAAGTCTGACCAGTCATCCAGCCTGTATCACTTTTTCCGATTGCCCATCCTAAAGGCATTTTATATGTAATATGAGGAGGGATCCGTTCATACTGATAGATCACCATTGGAGGTGCAACCATTCCAGCAGCATTGGCATTTATTAAAGCTGTCATGCACTCCTTGTCCTTATTAGCAGTAAAATTGTATACCGTGGAAGAACCCTTTTTTACCCTTCCTGAAGGCGATAAAAAGAATGCAGACTCGTCTGCATTAAATATACGTGCTGGGTCTTCTAGAATTGTAAAATAATTATTTTCCTCCAGGTATGATCTGACTTCTGTAAACCAGTTTCGAAACTTTTCCTCAGTCACAGCAGTTCTGCCTGAAGACAAATTCTGAGAAACCCTGTAACTGATTTCAGGGTGTCTTTTAATAAAAGAAGCATACCATTTTTTACCTGGCCTGCCATTAACAAAATTGTTTTTTCTTTTATTCTCTTTAAACAACATTTCGACACTATCAATCAGTTGCTGTTTAGTTGCTGGAAATCCACGGTCGGCAGTATGGAACAGCCATTTCACTAATGATTCTTCTTCAAATTGAGTTAAATTTGTCGGTGGTCCTTTTCTACACTCTCTTGGATATTTTCCTGTTTTCGTATAGAGAAGAGTTGTTCTCGGGACTCCAAAAGTCTTGCTAGCTGTAGCAACTGGCATTCCTCTATCAACTTCCTGTAGTGCATTTCGGAGACATTCTTGAGAATATCTTTCTTTATTTTTGGAGGTCGACATTACAACTGCAACATAGATATTTTAAATAATTTACTACCAGTAAATTATGTTTATTATTCACAATTTTGTTAAGTTTATGTTTACCAATATCTGACACAAATGAAACCAGTGCCTGACAGAGGTGTCAGTTATTAGATCGCCAATTACTTAGACAAGTTTTAATATAACAAATACTCGAAAAGAGAAAAGAAGCAAGTTAAATGTTCCAATAAACTTTATTTTTAAAAAATGGAAACACCAGAAGCTGACATGCCATGTCAGGTAATAGGGATTATAGATTTACTAGTATCCTATAGCTGACACCCCCATTACTAACCACAAATTAATTCCAGAAAAGTTTTGGCGCCTAAATTTACTTTTCTCATATTTTACTAATCACTAAAATCAACTGCAACTTACCTTTAATTGGTTAATTTTTATTAATCCACTTAAAAACAATTCTTACTGTTCTTAACAATCTTGCTTAAAAATAACTCGCAAAATCTAACCAGTCCGTCACACATATAAAACTAGGTTTGATAGTGGCAACATAAAACTCACAGCAGACAGGGATACCAACCCACAGATAAAATTAGTTCGAATGGCTCATTTTGTAGAAGTAATATTGCAACTACTTTTCAATATTACTTATTTTATCAATTTTTATATAAAAGTGTCAGTTACTGGAGTGATGTCAGAAATTGGTTCCATTACCTTACATACAAAAATACAAATCTTTCCTCTTTATAATATTAAGTATACAGGGTGATTAATTAATAATGGGACAGAGCTTAAGGGCATGTTGCTGACCTCAAAATAGATCGATTAAGCCAAATATGCCTTATCCGAATGTTGCTCCTTTTCGATCTACAGGGTGTTAAAGTTGAAAAAATATTTTCGATTTTTTTAAATATCTTGAGCATCTTTGAACGGATTGTCTTGAAAGTTTGTACACCTATGTTTTCTGAGGTGGTAATTACGGAAATGGTAACTATTTTGCAATCACATCTAGGATGCGCTAGTTGTAGTGTTCCGTCGGAGTAAACATATGTCAAACTTTTTTGTCCTTCAAAAATCTGAATTTCCAATAAGAAATTATTAAACTACGTTCAATTCTAAATAAAAAAGATATACCTGTTAAAAATCGATAAACTTAACCGTTTTCGAAATAAGAACGGTTTACTATTTCTTTACAAAATTATTTGTTTGAACGTACGCCTTTAAATAAGATGACTTAATTACGAATTAAGACAAACACGGTAACAACTGAAAATTTTATTATGCTTAAGTCTAATTACTAACGATTCTAAAAGTGGCGATCATGGTTTTCAAAACATTTTTTTATTCTCTCGTTAAAATTTTGTCTGACACTGAATAGACTTCTTTGTTGGTCTCTGATAATGTTAACAGATTCTTGTATTTTTGCCCACAGCTCTTATCGAGTATGTATAACATCTTTATAAATTAAAGATTTAACGTTACCCCAGAAATAAAAATCTAGAGGATTTAAAACAGGGCCACGCGCAGGCCAAGACACTTCGCTGCCGCGACCAATCCAACGGTTTCGAAAACTTATATCAAGATATTCTCTTACTGGTCGGGAGTAATGTGCGGGAGCACCATCATGCATAAACCAAATGGTTTGCCGTAAATTTAAAGGGATATTTTCAAGAACGAGTGGCAAGTCATTTGTTAAAGTTTCGCACTAAAACATCCTCTTCTTGCTCCGCCGCTAATACTTTAGGCCTTCCAACGTCTCGTTTAGGGCGAAATGATCCCGTTTCTCCTAATCTGTCGTACAACGTCTTGAAAAGCTTGTGGTTAGGTTGTCTGTTATTTTAATATAACTCCAAGTACCTCGCTGCTGCATGACGATCACAATAATTTTCTTGGGCATATACACATACCATGTTTCTCATTTCAACAAACGAATAATCATTATAACGCGGCATTTTAATGAAAAAAATCACAAACGAAGAAGAACTAAACTGTCTAGTATTTATAAGTTGCTTAGAATTGACATAAATAATACATGACATTTCATTGACAGCGGCCTACTTCATTTAAGTCATCTTATTTAAACAAATTCAAACAAATAATTTTGTAAAGAAATAGTAAATCGTTTTTATTTCGAAAACGGTTAAGTATATCGATTTTTAACAGATATATCTTTTTTATTTAGAATTAAACGTAGTTTAATAATTTCTTGGAAATTCACATTTTTGAAGGACAAAAAAGTTTGACATATGTTTGCTCCGACGGAATACTACAACTAGCGCATCCTAGATGTGATTGCAAAATAGTTACCATTTCCGTAATTACCACCTCAGAAAACATAGGTGTACAAACTTTCAAGACAATCCGTTCAAAGATGCTCAAGATATTTAAAAAATTCGAAAATATTTTTTCAAGATCGTAAAGGAGCAACATTCGGATAAGGCATATTTGGCATAATCGCTCTATTTTGAGGTCAGCAACATGCCCTTAAGCTCTGTCCCATTATTAATGAATCACCCTGTATAAGTATAGAAAAGTACTTGCCTTATAATACGTCAATTTAATCGCACTCGCAAAATAAACTAATGGAATCATTAGATAGAAACTATAAACCCTCCCAACCCCAAACGTAATAGCCCCCCCCCCAGCCATAATAAAGTATCAATACAGGCTTTACACAGCAATATTGTCACCTAATTGCCATATTTTTATGGAAGCAAAAAAGTTCTACGCCGCAATTTGATGTGTTGTGATTGGTCAAGCCCACATAAAGACGTTACAGTAGGTGGGTTCAGGATGTTCACTCTTTTCACTCTAATCGCTCTAAGCACGCTAAATCCGTACGTGTATTGATCTCTAAGTAAATAGCGTTAACTTCGTGAGGGTTCGGGTACTGCTTTTGGAGTTTAAAGAGTTCACTCCAAAAGTTCCACCTCTGGGATGAGAAACTTGAGAGCGAGCATGCGCATTTCCTATTTTTCCCGGCTCTACCGGACGTTTTGTTGATGTTTTCAATTCCTAGCCTCAATCTCTCATTCTGCAAATGATAGAGGCATCATTGTTACTTCTTCGTTAGTCTTCTGTGCATTATTTGATTTGATTATTTACATTATTTCTTATTCTTTGTTTCGCATTTGAATTTGCTGAAGGTTGTGGTTTGTGCTGAGTTTTATTTACATATTGAATAGAATAATGGAACGATGCCCATTATGCATATAACTGGTTAAACGCATTATCTGGTAGTGGATGAAATCGGAAATAATATCACAGTGGAGAATGTTAACGGCGTTGAAACTGTTTTATTATACAGTAATAATGGCAAGTAAACATATTTAGTAATTAAACAAGTTTTTTGGAATATAACAAGTAAGATACATTTTAATTAAAGAAATTTAATGAGATCAACCTTATACAATAAAAGTAAAGTCTACAATCACAAATTAGCATCAATTATCCCCATTTGTACGTAAGATTAGCCTTTTTCAATTTAACAAATATAGTAAAGTCCTCGATGTCACATCAACTTCAATTATTATAATATAATATAAAATAATAATTATTATTAGAGGTGGGACAAATTAGAAATAGTAATATTTTATTTTTGGACACATAAATCACGGATGTATCCATATATCCGTCGTGAACATATAGCATGAGCCCACAGTCCGCAGATGGTGCGGCGATACCACAACTCGTTATTTTTTCCAAATTCTTCGCAATTAATACATTTGTTATAATTTTCATCATCCACATTCATTTCGTCATCACTATCATCGTCGCAAAGGTGCTCTTCATCTTCACTCTCTGAAGAACTTTCTTGTAAAATTTTTCTCTTGTAAGATTTTTGTTTCATATGTTTGTTCTTCTTTTCTTTGACAACTTTGTTTGGTCTTGATTTATCATCTTTTCCAGTCTTATTGAGTTTCGCAATTTTTTTCTTTTCTTGATTCTCTAAAATAATTTTCATAGGAGTCGCAGTTCATATGGTAGCATGTTGTTTTCGCTTTCTTTGACCTGGCTTAGAAGATGGTGCAGTAGTTGGTGTCGTTGCTATAGCAGCAAAGGATACCGGAGTTCTTTGCTCATCAACAAGTTCTTGGTTACAAGCAACTGCCAAAACATATTCAGAGCATTGATCCTTATTTGATGGACCTGCCAAAGGAGATGTATGTCCTGAAATTATGGCCATACCAACAGACTGCGCATCTTCAAAATTCTGGACATTTGGGTTGGTTTTCAGCTATTTGTTCCGATTCTTGTGCCATCTACGACGCTGCCAGAAAATCTTGATCAGTGAAAACATTTGGGTTCAATGGGTAAATTCCCGTGGCTCGAAATTCAGATTCTGCTTTACTTATATTCGCAACTTGTACGTATGCTTTATTGAAAAGACCTGCACCTGAGTTATTTTAGACATTAAATGTGTCTTCATGTGCCTGTTGCATTCATGTCTATAAGCAGCTTTCAGCGGCCCATAAAAAGACACATCCAGCGGCTGTGTTCTGTGAGAACTGGGTGGTGGAATGGAAAGCATTGTGATGTGGTTTTCCTTGCAAAAATTAAAAGCTTGAAGGGAAATGTGACTGCTGTGATTGTCCAGAATTAATAACACAGGTGATTCTTGGGTAGGCTTAGCAAATGCTGCATAATGTTTGAGCCAAGTGACAAATGTAAGTCTTCATTTATCCAGCCATTTTTAGAGTTGGTGTATAATGCACCAGCTGGTCCATCTTTTTCTAATAAAGGCGTCATTCTCTGTCTGGCAAAAATAAACAAGGGTGGTATGAAGTTTCCAGCTGCACTCATCGCACACATAACTGTTATGTTGCTTCCTCGTTCGCAGCTTGTAACAGATCCGACTCTTCTTTGTCCTTTTTCGGCGAGCACTTTTCCTGGGTCTGTCACCGAGGTGATACCAGTTTAGTCAGCATTGTAGGTAAATGTTGTTGGGAATAAACTTATGTTTTTCCATTAAGTCGCCAAGTTTATCATAGAAATGTGTTATTTCTTCTTTGTTGAAAGCAGAAATTCTATTTAAACTTATCGCTTCAGCTTTGCGTATAGAAACTGAAGGATTGCGTCTCATAAAGGCGTGTACCCAATCCAATCCAGCTGTTTTGCTGCTTTGATCAAATTTGTTTTTAATATTGTTGAGCTCAGCATATTTAAAACGAACATTTGCGATTGAGTCCATAATATAGCGAACCCAGCAACTTGTTCAGCAATTTCAATTTCTTGCTGTTGGGTGAAAACGGGCTTGCGACCTAGTCTTGGGTTGCTCATGTTTTCATTTTTTGTGCCGATCTCTTAAAGTAGTAAATGGTATGTTATAATGTTTTGCGGCTTTTCTTTTGGACAAAAACCTCCTTCAATCGCAGTTTTAACAGATTGAAGGTTTTCTTCGGTCCAAGCCGCTTTAGCGGTGGTCCTTTGACGATTTCTTGGCATATCTGCAACAATAAAAAAATAAGTCACAAAGGGGTAATGGCGCTCAGATGAGCAGTATAACCCCAAACGGTCGTTTTGTAAATAATTTGAAATTTAAAAAAAATCATACACAATTGTTGAAAATTGATTGCATTATCACAAAATAGAATAGTTTTATTGTCAGAAAAGTAAAATTAATAATTAAATAAGCATTAAGTTTTGGACTTACCGACAAAACACCTAACCAAAAATTAGATCAGCGCGGCCGCAAATGAAGAAACGCACTTGATGGTCACACGACGCGAGCTGACTGTCCGTTTGCTAGTGATGGGTAGTTCGCGAACGAACGAGTTAAAACGAACGATTCTTCATAGTGAACTAAGAGAACTAGTTCCCTATTCTAAAACAATGTAGTTTGCGCGAACTATTTGTGTCGATTTTGACCGATCTTGTTTCGGTCTGTCAAAGCATAAAGCAGCGCACAGCGCATTCGTTTCGTTCATTCATTACGTCTGCTCAATCGCATTGGACCGAAATAGTTCGCGAACTAAAACAAACAATTTTTCAATACGTACGTATGATTGCGATACGGACATGAGAAGGCAAGCGCACGGAATATAAAAGTGCATCTATAATTCCTAGGATAAGGGGTTTTAAAGTTAGAAAATCGAAAAAACAGTCTATTGTTATAACCTTGCCGGCCATTCCAAGGCAAAACAGTTTATTGTACTTAGGATTCTTAATACTGTGCGTATAAACAAAGGCAGGGGAGGCTAATGTACCTACTTTAGATCGTTTTGTCTTTGATTGGATGAAAATTTACGAAAAACATTATACATTAGACTATTTTGCCTTAGTTTAGACCAACAATGTATACATTAGATTTTTTCACTTTGGAAGGAAATGAAAAAGGGTGTTATTAAAAAACGCGCGTCAGCTATTAGATTCCTTCGTCAATTGGAATGTAGTGCCTCGCGCAGCCGCTAGCCGGTAGGTATAAACTTAAATAAAGTTGTTCTGTTATACACGAGTACATAATATGTATTTTAGCTTTTTAGGTAAAAAGCGAGATATAATAAAACACAATTAACGCAATAATTCTGGTTTATTGCCTCCGAATACTGAGTTACAACATCATACAGCAAAATAGGCTTTCGCTAACTGACTCATATTGCAAGCTTAGCTAAAACGGTCCGAGATATGTTTACCTTATCTGCACGATTAGGCGGTTTCAGATGACACAAGCGAACACGGCCTTCCTGACGTAAGGGCGTCCTCGACCTTGCTTAAGTGCATCTGTAACATAACCATTATTGGGCACTATCCACAATTAGATTTGGGTAGCTAGACAAAACAAGAAAAGCCTATAGTTTAGGGACAATCATTTACTTTGCAGCCGTTAACATTTTATTAGGAAAACTCTGTTTAAGACAAAAATAATTGTATTGCCCAATTGAGGACCTCCAAAATAATTGTAGTGCCCAAATTGTGAATTTGGGGATCTCAGAAGTAGTTGTACTGCCCAAATGTGAATTTGAGGACCTAAAAAGTAATTGTACTGCCCAAATGTGAATTTGGGGACCTAAAAAGTAATTGTACTGCCCAAATGTGAATTTGGGGATCTAAAAAGTAATTGTACTGCCCAATTGTAAATTTGGGGAATTCAAAAATAATTGTACTGCCCAAATGTAAATTTGGGGATCTAAAAAGTAATTGTTTTAACTCGTTTTAACGCATACTTGTCATTAGGCAAACAATGCGTAACCTCAAATGGACCTTGAAACTTCGGTTTCAGCTTTCCTCCATACGCTACTTGACAATTTTCAATAGCCACCCTATCACCAACAGTATACGGCACTACCTCAATTCTCTTCTTGTTGAAGGTATTTCTTACATGCTCAGTAATTTGCTGTAACCGTTGCTTTGCTTTAATGTGTACAACATTGGCATTTATTATCTCCTTCCTTGCGGGAACGTCAATTAATAGTTCATCAGCCGCTTTTAAACGTCGATTTTCATCAAACATTAGGAGCCAAGGAGCGTACCCGGTTGATTTATTGACAGTGACATTTTAAGTCGTCTTCAAGATCGGGCAGCACTTTTGTCCAGTTCTTCTCATCTTTATCATTCAACACAGCTCGCATAGCATTAAATAGAGTACGCATTATACCTGTCCATTTCCGCGTGGAACTCCCGTTGCAATTAAATGCAGTTCAACAGACCACTCTTCTAAAAATTCCTTAAATTTTCCTGACTGAAAGGCAGTTGCTCTGTCAGCAATCAAGCGTCTAGGTGGGCCTAATTCTGTGAACATTTGAGCTAAGGCTTTTATGCTAGCATCAGTAGTTTTCTGTTTAATCGGACAGAGGCGAACATATTTTGTAAAAGAGTCTATTTCACATTCATTAGTCCATAGAAATGGCTGTCCTTTACGCAACAGTTTTGAAATTGGTGCCGTTAAACTAGCAAAATTCTTGATAAAACGCCGAAAATAACCGGCAACGCCTAAGAGCTGGCGAACACTTTTCACATCTGTCGGAGCTACTGTCTATACCAGAGCATTCACTTTTCGGGGATTCGGATTTACAGTTCCTCTTTCACTCATAATAACACCTAAATATTTTATCGATGTTTTGAAAAAGCTACACTTTACTAAGTTCAGCACAAATCCAGCCTTGGACAGAGTATCAACAACTAACCGTAAATTACCCAGACCTTCTTCAATAGTCTCCGCGGGATACAGCACGTCATCAATGTAAACGAAAGCGATATTGTCTTTCAACTTTCCGAGAGTTTTATCAATGACACTTTGATAACACGAAGGAGAGTTCACAAAACCAAATGGCATTCGGTTATATTCGTACAATCCGTCTGGTGGTGTTAGAAAGGCTGTAATATGTTTCGATTCTTCTTCGACTTCTACTTGAAGAAATCCCTGTTTCATATCGAGTATACAAAAATAAACAAATTTCGCTAGAGAGTCAATCTGATCTTGTATACGAGGCAAAGGATAATTGTTGCGTAACACTTTTTTTGTTTACATTCCGATAGTCTACAGTCTTGTTTCATACGAGGCAAAGGATAATTGTTGCGTAACACTTTTTTTTGTTTACATCCCGATAGTCTACACAGTCTTGTTTCTCCATTCCTTTTTTTACGAGTACAATTCACTTGGTTGTATTATTCCGGCTTGAATTTGTTGTTGTATAATATGCTTTACTTGCAATCGTTCTCCATATGCTAAATGCCGAGGTTTGTGAGCGACCGGTTGTGAATCACGTAGTATTATTTTTAACTTGCCTGTTGTTATTGCGGGTGGCGTTTGATTTATTGCATTTTGAAGGATAGTTTTTATTTCACTTGTCAATTGCTCGTCCAATCCTGACAAATTTAATTTTTTATGGTCAAAAGTGTGCGCACAGCAAATTTGAGACAAATTTGTTACTGGATCATGTACCATATCGACACTATTTTTATTTACTTCTATTTTGATTCCTGGTCGTTGGAGTCCTCTTCAATTTTAATAGTAGCATCACAAGTAGCTAACAATTTTAAAAGGTCAGCATCACGCTTGCAAACAAATTATGTTTCCCACTTCTGTATTTTTAATATCATACTCGACCAGACTGAGTATTATGTTCCAAGGAAAATCTGGATAAAACCGTTGATGGATGAGAGTTTCACATTTCCATACTCTGCTAACGACACGAACTTATCACTTGTAATTTCGAGGCAAGCACGTATTCGAGTAGCTGGTGTACCTCGCTCCGGAAATGCCACCTCAAAATCTCTGCCAAAAGAAACCCAATCTCTAACAATTGGTTTCCAGTGTTGAAGGAAACGGGCAGTTCGTCCTCTGAGAGCGTGACCAGCCTTCAAAACAATCATGATGTCGGACATTCCAAATTCCTGTTGAATTTTGGTGACATCATCCATCCATTCCACCATCGTAAACGGTGTGTCATCAGGATCATAACTTGTCAACCGAATTTGCAATGATGCTGCCGCCACAACTTCGGGTATGTGATTGGATACAGGGGTCTGAAATTGCGCCTGCGTACTTGTCGAAGCTGACTGCAGCGCCGCCTGGAATTGAATCGCTTGGGCGTTGGCTATTGTTGATAAAATTTGCATGATTTTGTTTTGAAAGTGAATATTACTTTCCTGCTGAATTTTGTACATTTCCATCATTTTAGTGTCTAGTGTCTCACTAACTCTCCCTACATCAACGGATGGACTAGTAGCACGTTCAGCAGCTTCACTTTGTTTATGGTCATCAGCCATTGTTGTCGACGTATTTTAGTTTTCACACAAAAAAATAAAGCACTTTTATGTCCTTTTCTCCTGTCCTAAAGAGACTAGGAGAAATCCCATTTCTGATGTTAGCTTTTTAGGTAAAAAGCGAGATATAATAAAACACAATTAACGCAATACTTCTGGTTTATTGCCTCCGAATACTGAGTTAAAACATCATACAGCAAAGTAGGCTGACTCATATTGCAAGCTTAGCTAAAACGGTCCGAGATATGTTTACCATATCTGCACGATTAGGCGGTTTCAGATGACACAAGCGAACATGTATAAAGAAGATACTTCGCCAGTTCGCCGGCGGTATTTTCTATTTTCAAACGAAATGGTCGAAGTATTATATTCTTTGTCTATTTACGGAGATGAATCAGAATAATATATTGGCAATGTGGATGTAAAATTCAAAATTAAATAAATAAAGAATAAAAGGGGTGTTTCAAAAACCAGTGCTTTATTTAACAAATGAGTAACAAAAATAAAATGAATGAAATATATCTACTTAGAAACTTAAATAATATACTTGGAAAATAGACAACAAAAAAGGGATAAAAATATTTACTTAAAACATTATTCTTGAGTAGATATGTCACAGTTAATATAAAGCAAAACATATTATTAATTGCGATATTTTCTATCCATTCTGGTGAATAGATAATAGTCATAAATAAAAAAAAGTGTTTTCTTTGGCAAGTAATATCACAAAATAAAAAAGTTATAGATTATGGTTTAGAAACATAATTTGTTTTACTTTATTTGATGATAATCTATTTCTCCTGTCTGTTAAAACTTGTCCGGTTTTTGAAAAGATGCGCTCACACGGCACTGACGTTGCTGTAGCACATAGTCGTTTTTTTACTACATTAATACTACGTGGATATATCTTCTCTCTTTCTCTCCACTTCTTCTGGGAACAGGGTCTTCTGTTCGAGGCAATACAGTCTCGTTCAGGTATTTGTCAAACTCAACTATCCCTGCTGCTACAGGATTCCCTACAGCTCTTACACTTTCCAATTCTTTGTAAAAATCCTCCCAAAGAGAATTTTTCGGTTGACTTGTAAATGGCATTTCTTGTTCATTTTCTTCTTGATTTAATTTAACTGAGCATATTTTCCTCGGCTATTTTACATTTATCTTTATCCAAAAACCCATATTTTTTAAACCTTGGTTCTAAAATTGTAGCTTGAGTAGTCAGTTCATTTTCCTCAAGATATTTAAAGCGGATATCAATTTGCTGCTTGACAATATCCATCATTACCCTAATTTCCTTAGAAAGAATCTCATTTAATCCGGATATTTTTTTTTAAGAATTTTTGTTAATGGAATCAGTTTTGATATTGATATGTTTTTCTCTGCGCTAATCTTGTTAGTAATATCCAAGAATATTTTAAGAATATCGACCGATTTTTCAATTATAAGCCAGTCATGAGGTGTTAATGATGTTGCCAAGTCACTACGTAAAATAGCTAATGTTGAAATAACAGCATCCTTTATTTGCAAAAATATTTCCAGCATGATGTAAGTGGAATTCCACCTCGTGGCAACATCTTGTTTTAATTTTAATTGAGGTAAATTCATCTGGTCTTGAGTAATTTTCAGTTTAAAAAGCGCATGTGAACTTCTTCTAAAATATTCACTTATGCTTTTTACTTTGGTTATGGTTTCAGTTATTTCTTTTAGCCCTCTTTGAACAATAAGATTTAACGAGTGTGCAAAACACGACAAATGTCGCCAGTTACATAGACGTATAGCAGCTAATTCATTTGCAGTGTTATCTGTTACGCAAACAATAATCTTATTTTCAATTTTAAATTGTTTCGCAGTTTCCTTCAAAAAAACATAAATATTTTCAGCCGTGGGCTTGTTAGGGAATAAAGTGCATTCTTATAATATGGATTTAAGTTCCATATTTTTACTTAAAAAATGGGCTGTAACGGCAGTAAAATTTTCATTAAATACCGATGTCCACGAATCGGTTGTTAAACACACGGCGTCCACCTCAGTAATTTGTGTTTTAACTTTTTCTAAATTAGAAAGATACATTTGTGGAGTTAAAGTGTTTGAAACAGTTTTTCTGGAAGGTAACGAATATCCTGGACACAACATGTTTACAAATGTTTTACATTCATTGTATTCTACTAATGAGAGAGGGTGGTATTCTTTAACTATCATTTTTATTAGCTGTACATCAAGATTTCTTGATTTTAAGGATGACACAGGTCGGTTTAAAAATTCTTGTAAATTAGTTTGTTTTTTTCTTTGTTCCAGAAGCAACACTTTCAGTTTGTGAAACAGTAGCTTTATTTTCTTGAAGCTCATGACTTTTTTGGCTATTAGATGCAACTACACCACTGTCGTTATTTTCAATGTTAAGAATATGATGTTTGGTATTGATATGCCTTCTTAGATTGCCCAGTGAACCACTAGAAATACTTATGTATTGACTACAGTATTTACACTTTGCTTTTTTTACGTCTTGTTTATCAAAATGATCCCATAGGACACTTTTATTACGACGACCGCTAGACAGTTTAAAAAATAGGTAATGTAAAATAATGCAACCCGCTCGTAAATATAACTAAACTATGTAATTTGAAATGATAATTTTTAAAACGCAGTGGTACATTTGCTAGCTTATTTCGGTACTCCCTCCTCTAAATACATATAAACCAATCTGCATGCACGTTTGACCGAGACAGCCGAGACTGTACGATCGTAATCGCGCCAGACAACGGGAGAACGAGAGATGCTTTTGCTGCTAGTGACTCACGTCGTCGAAAATCTAAAGTAGTTCGCGAACTAGATTTAAGAACTAGTTCATTTGAAGCAAGTAGTTCTCGAGAACTAGTTCTCCGAAATGAACTATTATGCCCATCACTACCGTTTGCATAGCTGTCTGGTAGAGGCCCCCTCCCCTCGCGCTTTACGCGACGTGGCGTGTTGCTACGTTCCATTTTGACAGAGTTACAGAGGTGAGCGGTGAGCGCCATTACCCAGTGAGCGCTATTCCCCCTCCTTACCTTACTGGGAATATTATGACAGAATGCATTCCGTAATGTACAAAAAACCTAAAATAACGCCCCCAGCTATCTGCAGTAACTTATCAGAAATGACAACTAAAGGTAAGATTTTTAAGAATGCCTAGAAATCGACTTGATTGCAGTTATTTGCAAGAAAGATATTACTACTTTCCACATTTTTTAATAAAATAACTATTGTTTTAGAGAAAGCAACCAAACAGCTAATTCAAGTGGAAGAGGAAACAGAGGAAAGTGATAACGCAAAAGAACATACGAAGTTTGAAAGCTCATTTTCTAAAAAAAAGAAAGCAGAAAATGTCTGAAACAGGGAAACATCACCAGGAAAAAATGCAAAGACTAGACAGATTTAACGACCTATTGGAAATGATGATTAATAAAATGCCAGAAAAGTAAAATGAAAAACTTTTCTCTACTGCCATTTTGGCTTAAAATAAATATAAAGGTTTTTTTGTACCTATTTAAATGTTTAGTATACAGGGTGAGTAAAAATTAGGTAAACAAACGTGCCATAGTTATCTGTCGAAACATATTTTTGATCAGAATATATTGTAAAAATTTGTTTGCTTAATATGACTCACCCTGTATAGTTATTTAAAGAATTTACTTCTTCTTTTGTTTCAGAGAATAGTAAACTATATTTTTTTTATAAATAAATTAAAAATGTGCATATTTAGTAATGTTTTATTGGTCCCTAAGAATAGATAAACTATTAACAATATTGTTTCTTTTTACAATTGCATTATTATGAATCTGTTCTTCATCATTGTCTTCTTCATTGTCGGCAGATTTTCAAGTTCGTTTCTTCTTTCTTCTGCCAGATCCACATCATTTTCTAGGTCTCCAATTAGGATACAAACATTATGCAATATACATGCACGCATTATATTTAAAACTATTAACTCAGGGTGTACTGTCTCAACATATTTCTTCTAAATCGACCTTTTAGTAGTGCAAATGCGTTTTCAATCGTTTTACTACAATATAAAGTTAAAATTTCTCTGTCTTACGGTCAAATGACCATTATTTTTAAATCCAACCATTAGATTTATATTGAGGCCAAATCACCAATTAAGTGATAATCGTTGAAGAAACTGATTTTTTGTGATTGTATTGCTTGGTATAATGGTGATCTTCTATATAAAGTGTAATCGTGGATTGAACCTGTTTCACCAGTGTATACATCAGTAAACAACATTTGATGGTCGCATACTCCTTGCAACAATACGGAGTGATAACCTTTTCTATTTACATAGGAATTTGAATTTGTTTTCAGTGCCACAATCTCTATGTGGGAACCATCAATGCATCCTATGATACCTGAAACAAGTATATAAGAGATAATATAAAGAAAAAATATAATAATAATAATAATATAAATACCTACTACATAGTAAAAATAATATCGATTACCTTCAAATCCATTCCTATAAAATCCATTTGAAATTTCAATTTGCCTTTCTCTGCTAGGCCATTTGATAATATAATGCGTATTGACATAGCAACCTGCATGTGCGTTGCAGAACATCCCAGCATGTTGACTTCGTTATCCCGAATCTATCAGAAACGGACCTAAAAGGGACGAATCAGGTCAACGGTCATGCAGCTTGTGGGATGGGTTTGTTGCGTTACCACCGAGATAGAAGGCCTGGATGCTTACGTGTGACGTCATCTTAGATAGGTAAAGCGAAATAACAACAGTAAAGTACAAGTTAATTTATCGAGTATATTAACACGTTATATGAGAGATTGAAGGGATTCCTGTTTAAAGAGGGTGCCAGACGTCAACTGATCCCTTCAGCGCACCTCATTCAATTGTATTAATGGAAAAACCTATTAGTTAAGAGTGCTTATTTTAGTTATTTATTAAATGTTGCTTCATATATACCTACCTTAGTTATAGGAGTATGTGTAAAGACCATTACATATATTTTTTTTTATAAAAATACATTATAAATATGGAGAAGAAATGCCATCGGATGGAATATCAGTTATAAAGTAAAAAGTGGCTATTATATTTGTTGCGTTGCAAATTATAACAAAATTGGGTTAAGATATTTACGAAACATCAATTTTTTACAAAAGTTTTAACACGAAAACAAAGCATCTGCGGACCAATATTAACTTTTTGTCTTAAAATCACTGTCTGTTAAATTTATTGTACATACTTAATTAACACCCTGTATAACATTATCTATTTAATTACTTGAAGAATTCTATGCTACTTAGGAAATGAGTTTAATAAAAACCGTTGTTATTATCATCTTAATACTGTCGTGTCATTAAGATCTGCATATCTTAAGCTCAGTAGCATACCATGTTACCTATATCTTAAGTGCGTATTAAAGCACATGTGACCAACGCTAAAGCTACTTACTCTTCTAAATATCAAATTGTATTGAAAAAGCAAAAGTTCAGCCTAGGTCTGGCAGTGAACGTATTAAGGAACAAACCAACAGATACAAAAACCTTTTAAAATCTAAGAGTTGTCATGTGGCTGCTTCGCTGTCGCTTCTTTAAGAACATCCTGTAGACTGCTACAGCTGCTTCTGAAGTGACCTGAAGAATGTAGGTACCTAGAGGAGAGGCACGGAATGAGAAAGAAAATGTCAGTATGTGTACACCGTTTATTAAGAGAGTTGAATTATTTTTTAATTCTGAATTAGATGATATTACTATTATTGTAAAAGGCTTTTAGCTTGTTTTAGCTATCATTTAAAATTTTTCCTGAGTACGGTTCTGCCATGTGTAAACAACCCTGAAGGGGTTGTTATAATATAAAAATGAAATAAAAGATTTCAATCAAAAAAAGCTTGGTAAAGTTTTATTTCTGTTATACTTAACAGAGTCAATGAATGAATGAATGAATCCCAGTGCAACTTAAATCAAAGTTACCACTCTGAGATTTTATTTTATATAAACAAAGATATGTATAACAAACTTATCGACGAGCCCGCAGGAACCAAAACTGCTGACCAAACCTTCATAGTCTGCAAGGTCATCGCTAAAGCGCCAAATAGCCAACACATGTTATATCGTAAGATCATATTAAAGACCCAAGGGCAAATTCTTTTAGTTTTAAATTATGTTGAAATGTAAAGTTCAGCATATACTGACTGAAACAACCCTGTCAGCGAAATAACGACTGGCATGTCCGGCCTGATGCCGATATGAACCACACATACGCACTTTTCCGCGCTGTCCTGACAAATATAGTCGTGAATCAATTATTTTTCCAATTTTGTAGATCCACTAAATTCCTGAATTAATTATTATTATCATATAATCAACAAGTTTGCCTGTGTATTTTTGTTTTAGTCCTCATATTAAAGTTTCATTACCCCATATATTTTATAGTGAGTGGTGGTTTTGTGTATGAATTTGGATAAAAAAAGGTAAGTCTTTAAACCATAATAAATGTAAAGTAATTATTTTTACCCATAGAGAATATTTGGTTGTCGAATTATTTTATTGAAAATAATATTGCTTCATAGAAAAAAACTGATAAAATTTCCTTCAAAATAAGAGGTTGTAAAGTATTTTTGGATGAAAATTGACTGATATATGGCTGCTCAAATTTTTTGATTTTCATCTCGTTTACTCTCATTCGTTTTAATTCTCATTTTTTTACAAAAAAGGAAGGAAATAAGCCGTTCAAGGATTTTTATCACATGATTTGTTTAAAGGGCCATAAAAAATAAAAAACCGCGGGGTGCTATTAAACTAGAGGGTTGAAATTGAAGATAGGAGTGAAATGCACTTTTGCAGTTTTTTAAATATAGCATGAAAACGAAGGTGAAAATAACTTTTTGACAACCATGTAAAATATTTCATACTTATTACAGAATAAAATTTTTGTTTGTCTTTAAAAATGCGGTTGGTATTGAGAACTGGCACTTGTACAGGGTGCTCAGAAAATCGGTAAATATAAAAATCTTTCAAGAATAAACTCCCTTTGTTTTTAATGGTACAGAAATATGTTATTAAAGAAAGTTATTTAGAATTGAAATTTACAGTACAGTTTTGACGTAGGACAATTTTTTTTTTATATTTAATTTTTCATAAAATAATTTTTAATGGTGCAATTGGAAGTATTGGGATCACCNTTAACGCAATACTTCTGGTTTATTGCCTCCGAATACTGAGTTAAAACATCATACAGCAAAGTAGGCTGACTCATATTGCAAGCTTAGCTAAAACGGTCCGAGATATGTTTACCATATCTGCACGATTAGGCGGTTTCAGATGACACAAGCGAACATGTATAAAGAAGATACTTCGCCAGTTCGCCGGCGGTATTTTCTATTTTCAAACGAAATAGTCGAGGTATTATATTCTTTGTCTATTTACGGAATAATATATTGGAAATGTGGATATAAAATTCAAAATTAAATAAATAAAGAATAAAAGGGGTGTTTCAAAAACCAGTGCTTTATTTAACAAATGAGTAACAAAAATAAAATGAATGAAATATATCTACTTAGAAACTTAAATAATATACTTGGAAAATAGACAACAAAAAAGGGATAAAAATAAAATATTCACTTAAAACATTATTCTTGAGTAGATATGTCACAGTTAATATAAAGCAAAAAATATTATTAATTGCCATATTTTTATCCATTCTGGTGAATAGATAATAAAGTCATAAATAAAAAAAGTGTTTTCTTTGGCAAGTAATATCACAAAATAAAAAAGTTATAGATTATGGTTTAGAAACATAATTTGTTTTACTTTATTTGATGATAATCTATTTCTCCTGTCTGTTAAAACTTGTCCGGTTTTTGAAAAGATGCGCTCACACGGCACTGACGTTGCTGTAGCACATAGTCGTTTTTTTACTACATTAATAATACGTGTATATATCTTCTCTCTTTCTCTCCACTTCTTCTGGGAACAGGGTCTTCTGTTCGAGGCAATACAGTCTCGTTCAGGTATTTGTCAAACTCAACTATCACTGCTGCTACAGGATTCCCTACAGCTCTTACACTTTCCAATTCTTTGTAAAAATCCTCCCAAAGAGAATTTTTCGGTTGACTTGTAAATGGCATTTCTTGTTCATTTTCTTCTTGATTTAATTTAACTGAGCATATTTTCCTCGGCTATTTTACATTTATCTTTATCCAAAAACCCATATTTTTTAAACCTTGGTTCTAAAATTGTAGCTTGAGTAGTCAGTTCATTTTCCTCAAGATATTTAAAGCGGATATCAATTTGCTGCTTGACAATATCCATCATTACCCTAATTTCCTTAGAAAGAATCTCATTTAATCCGGATATTTTTTTTTAAGAATTTTTGTTAATGGAATCAGTTTTGATATTGATATGTTTTTCTCTGCGCTAATCTTGTTAGTAATATCCAAGAATATTTTAAGAATATCGACCGATTTTTCAATTATAAGCCAGTCATGAGGTGTTAATGATGTTGCCAAGTCACTACGTAAAATAGCTAATGTTGAAATAACAGCATCCTTTATTTGCAAAAATATTTCCAGCATGATGTAAGTGGAATTCCACCTCGTGGCAACATCTTGTTTTAATTTTAATTGAGGTAAATTCATCTGGTATTGAGTAATTTTTAGTTTAGAAAGCGCATGTGAGCTTCTTCTAAAATATTCACTTATGCTTTTTACTTTGGTTATGGTTTCAGTTATTTCTTTTAGCCCTCTTTGAACAATAAGATTTAACGAGTGTGCAAAACACGACAAATGTCGCCAGTTACATAGACGTATAGCAGCTAATTCATTTGCAGCGTTATCTGTTACGCAAACAATAATCTTATTTTCAATTTTAAATTGTTTTGCAGTTTCCTTCAAAAAAACGTAAATATTTTCAGCCGTGTGCTTGTTAGGGAATAAAGTGCATTCTAATAATATGGATTTAAGTTCCATATTTTTACTTAAAAAATGGGCTGTAACGGCAGTAAAATTTTCATTATTTACCAATGTCCACGAATCGGTTGTTAAAACACACGGCGTCCACCTCAGTCATTTGTGTTTTAACTTTTTCTAAATTAGAAAGATACATTTGTGGAGTTAAAGTGTTTGAAACAGTTTTTCTGGAAGGTAACGAATATCCTGGACACAACACGTTTACAAATGTTTTAAATTAATTGTCTTCTACTAATGAGAGAGGGTGGTATTCCTTAACTATCATTTTTATTAGGTGTACATCAAGATTTCTTGATTTTAAGGATGACACGGGTCGGTTTAAAAATTCTTGTAAATTAGTTTGTTTTTTTCTTTGTTCCAGAAGCAACACTTTCAGTTTGTGAAACAGTAGCTTTATTTTCTTGAAGCTCATGACTTTTTTGGCTATTAGATGCAACTACACCACTGTCGTTATTTTCAATGTTAAGAATATGATGTTTGGTATTGATATGCCTTCTTTGATTTCTCAGGGAACCACTAGAAATACTTATGTATTGACTACAGTATTTACACTTTGCTTTTTTTACGTCTTGTTTATCAAAATGATCCCATAGGACACTTTTATTACGACGACCGCTAGACAGTTTAAAAAATAGGTAATGTAAAATAATGCAACCCGCTCGTAAATATAACTAAACTATGTAATTTGAAATGATAATTTTTAAAACGCAGTGGTACATTTGCTAGCTTATTTCGGTACTCCCTCCTCTAAATACATATAAACCAATCTGCATGCACGTTTGACCGAGACAGCCGAGACTGTACGATCGTAATCGCGCCAGGCAACGGGAGAACGAGAGATGCTTTTGCTGCTAGTGACTCACGTCGTCGAAAATCTAAAGTAGTTCGCGAACTAGATTTAAGAACTAGTTCATTTGAAGCAAGTAGTTCTCGAGAACTAGTTCTCCGAAATGAACTATTATGCCCATCACTACNTTTTTGTTTTAGTCCTCATATTAAAGTTTCATTACCCCATATATTTTATAGTGAGTGGTGGTTTTGTGTATGAATTTGGATAAAAAAAGGTAAGTCTTTAAACCATAATAAATGTAAAGTAATTACTTTTACCCATAAGAATATTTGGTTGTCGAATTATTTTATTGAAAATATTATTTTTTTTTGTGTGAAGATAGCTATAGGTATTGCTTCATAGAAAAAAACTGATAAAATTTCCTTCAAAATAAAAGGTTGTAAAGTATTTTTAGATGAAAATTGACTGATATATGTCTGCTCAAATTTTTTGATTTCCATCTCGTTTACCTTCATACGTTTTAATTCTCATTTTTTGCAAAAACGGAAGGAAATAAGACGTTCAAGGATTTTTATCACATGATTTGTTTAAAGGGCCATTAAAAATTTAAAAAAACGCGGGGTGCTATTAAACTAGAGGGTTGAAATTGAAGATAGGAGTGAAAATGCACTTTTGCAGTTTTTTAAATATAGCATGAAAACGAAGGTGAAAATAACTTTTTGACAACCATGTAAAATATTTCATTCTTATTACAGAATAAAATTTGTTTTTGTCTTTAAAAATGCGGTTGGCATTGAGAACTGGCACTTGTACAGGATGCTCAGAAAATCGGTAAATATAAAAATCTTTCAAGAATAAACTCCCTTTGTTTTTAACAGTACATAAATATGTTATTAAAGAAAGTTGTTTAGAATTAAAATTTATTATACAGTTTTGACGAAGGACAAAATTTTTTTCTATATTTAATTTTTCATAAAATCATTTTTAATAGTGCAATTGGAAGTATTGGGATCACCCCAGAAAACTTACATTTATTCTTCCAAAACAGTTTTCCAGATTTCACCTTAATATTTTTAACATTTTTCAGTTAACAAAAATAAAAATATTTAAATTTCAACAGTCTGTATGTCGGAAACAAAGCATGTTATACGTTTATATGAAATTATTTTCAGAAAATAATTCTAGCCTTATTACCTTTAATCTTTATTTGGTCGTTACTTTTAAAACAATAATTTTCTAAGAAGGTATTTATTGTTGATTGAAGTATAATCTTTGTAATCGTTTCTTTATCATGAGTATTATTACATTCTGAAAAATTTTGCATATACCCATTTTTTGAAATATATTGAAATATAAAATGAATTAAAAATTGACGCTTATTACATATATATGAGAAATCTTCCTCGAATTCTGAAATCATTTTGTTAAATAAAATGTACGAAAAACATACTGTCTGCACAGCAAATTCTTTTGGAAAAAGAAGCTTTCCACGACTTAAATTTTTTATAAGATTATAATTATCTTCCACGGCCATTTCTTCAGGATAAACTAAATTTTGCTTACAAAAATCACACTGAAGGTGTTTAAGAGTGGTATAACAACAGTAACCAGACAAATAAGTTATTACTGGTAAATCCTGTTTAATGTTATTTATTTCGTGTTCCTGGATATCAATGTCGGGGTTAAAAGAGTTTTCAAATTCATGCCCTAAAGATGCATCACCTGCCCGATTTTCAAAAAAACTTTTAATATTTATATTTCCAAAAGTTTTGGAGTTTAAAGTTAACAATGTTTGAATACTAAGCATTTTCTCTGATTCGTATAATTGTCTTATAGAAATATGATATTGACCTCCCGCTAGTTGACGATATTTTCCAAATCTATGCTCTAAATTAAATCATCAGTTTGAAATTTACCTAACAATATGTAATTAAGACCCAATTCGTCAAAACAGTATTTTGTTACCTCTAATAATCCATGTATATATACTTAGTATGTCTTAAAGCGGTATGCGTTTGCGAACTTAGTTTATTAGAAAAATTACCAGATTTCCAATTACTTAACCAATCTAACATTTTTTCCAAGAAAACAATTTTTTCATCATTATCTATATTATGTGATGTAATTACTTCTTCATATTTATTATTTAGGCGTTTGCCTTTAAAAGGAGTTTTGACGTTGACAATTTTTCACCAAGTTAATATGATACCTACTTATAAATTCAGCAGTCTCTTTTGAATTATCTATTTGACAACCAAATTCCAATAAAGCTTGTATTATAAATTCATTGAAAATTTGTAATGTTAATGTAACATTTTGACGTTCTAGATTTGAGGGAAATAAGGCTTTTAAACTTAAAGAATAACCATATTTTAACAACTTGTCATGTTCTAATTTATGAAGTTCTTTTAATGAATTAAAATCGGCAATTTTTGAAATGCCACTTTCGAAATCTGATAAAAATAGATAAAAGAGGGGGCGAATTTTGTCTACAGGATGCGGGTACACAATACTAAGTTTATTTGGAGTTACAAAATGACTCATTCCTTTACTGTTTACCTCATTATTATCGGATATCACGCAAAAAACCTTAAACCCTATGTTTTCTAATTTAATTATAACTGTCCGAACTAAGGAGAAAATCATTTCATGATCAATTTTTGATACAGGACTTATGTGAATTACTTCTTTAAGGTTTGATTTAATACTTCTAAGCATAAATGCAAAAGCCGATTTTGCCAATAAATTATTATTACATGCTGTCCCTACAATATTTCCTGCTTTATAGTCTAAATATGGATTAATGTGAATTTCATCAAATAAAAAATTACATGTTTGTCAGTTTCCGTTGACACTTTAAAAACAATTCTTGCATACTCAAGAGATATTTCTTTTTCTTCGAAAGTTGGATCGGTTAATAATGAACTGTAAATAGATGTAATGGTTCTAGGATGGGGCAATATAACATTATTAGCACTTCTTAAAAAATTATAAGCGTGCGCACTAATGGTATGGAGTATTGAAACTGCAATTAAGGTGTTATTAGAATATCGATATCTTTCTTTACGAGATATTAACAGTTTCAACTGTTCACAAATGAATGATAAGATTCCGTTTTTTTCAACATTTTCGCTTGCATACTCATTGAACTTCAATGAGCTAGTTATATTTAAAGTATGATTTATTATATTTGAATTGACTTCATCAGAATGTATTTTGTCTTGCTCTTGGACTGATTGTTTGTCTATTTCTGTTAATAAGTTTTTTATTTCATTTGTATTATTTGAAGTAAATGAACTTTTCATATTTCGATTACAAGTTGATTTTACAAATACCGGAATTTCATGGCCATACAAAAATGTTTCAACATTTAATTTATTATTAATTAGAACAGAGTAGGGCCAGGGGATTCTACTATTTTAAACAATGCAACTTTTTCACTATTAATAATTTTATTCCAATGATCGGGCAACTGAAACGAATTAAATTTTTTTTTTTAAAATCATCGTAACTCTCATAACACACTAATTTTGTATGTAACTCAAAATCTATTTTGCTGTTAATAATTGCTTTTGTGAAATTAATTTGCTCTATTGATTCTAAATTTTCATCTCTACTTAAAACGGAATGTAAAATTTTCTGACTTATACTTTGGACAGTTCGGAAAAATTTTTGGGACAGCATCGGATACTATAATAAATAACCTGGGAATCTTTAAATTAACAGTAATACTTTCACCAGTTCGCGAGTCGCGAGCACTTGAAGAAATTATTATTTTTTTCTTTGGCAAAATGTATTTCACAGACCCTACTGTGTTTTGTTGGGGTAAAATTCTTATGTGGAATGGAAGCAACCCATTTCCGACACAAATCATAGTCTATAGTTCCCTCGGCACTCGGGTACACAACATACGTACGGCATTTTTAGTTTTTAATCGAGACTTTACCACACGAAATCTTAATACACAACTAAATGCTTTACCAACACTATTAATCACGTATTTCACCGAAAATATCACTAATGTTTTATTAAAAAGGGATAAAATGACTGGCAATACAAATGTTCGACCTAATTAAACATGGCGTGCGCCATACTGTCTTTACCTACCCCCAACCCTCGTTGTTAAAATATTATGTATTTTTCCAACGAGATCGTCAAAGTTTGAAGGGCTTATCCGAAAATGTCTTTGAAACTGACGATTTTCCATCCTTGAAAATTTCAAATATTTAAACCTATTTATTTTAAATAAATTAAAATTTTTAAATTAATCCACTAAATTAATTCCCATTTTGCCTAATAAAGTCATCAATTATGGCGATAAAACTGCTGCGTTTTGTTTTCTAAAATTTAAATAGATACCTTCTAGGTATGCGTTATTTGTCGTAGGATATTAAAACCTAATCTAACTAACCCATATATAAACATACAATTATATTAAACAACAATATAATCAGTATTTCAGTGTCGTGGTAGACGTTAAAACTTTATTTTGGTTTGTTAAATATAATATTATATACAGTGTGTTCTTAAATGTCATGCCCATATTGAAGGAGATAATTGCTTGGATATTATACGGCTGAAAGTCCATATAAAGATGTCTTATTCTGCTTTGGAGATACAGGATGTCACAGTTTCTATAATAAATCGGCTTTATTTTAAAAATTTCATCGCTGATTTTGATTAAACTTATTGTTAGGTTTGTTTGTAGTAATAAGTAAATGCCGTTACAATTTGCTTTTATGGCTATAGTATTTTTAACGTAACATATATTTTGGTAACTTTCATGGGATATTTTGATTTAATCGGGGACATGCAGTGATTCTTTTTATCGAAAATCAAGCGATATTCGAAAAGGTAAGGTGACATGTTTTTCAGGAAAACACTGGATTTATTAATTTTGATCGTATTACGTTCAAATAAGTCCTTTATTATTTCAAACAAACGTGCCAAGTTTCATTAAAATGGCTGAAAGTGTAGTTTGTTTATACGACACGTCGTTGCTTTTACAGTCACTGCAAAATTATTCTGTGCTGCAAACAACAACATTAAATACTGTAATACTGTTTACTGATATAATAATTTCATTAATTATTAATTACAATTAACACTAACTGATAATGATTTCATCTTCAGACGTCCATTCACGTCTCATCTAGAATGTTTTCGTTGTTTGTAACCCATAAGCGGCTGATTTGCCCATATATGATTATGCTAACTTGTGACTTTGTGACAGTACTCCGTACATTTGTACTCTACTAACAGTGCTATTAGTTGAAAGTGTTTTATCATTCATAATCTTCAGAGTTTCTTTCAGAACAATTTAAAATACAAGAAAGCACTTACAATGTCTACTAGCCATGCATACTATCTACCCATCATACCCATCATACTTACATTCTACTTTACTTTACTATTTGTTACCTAATTTAAAAAAAAACTTCGTTTCTGTTGACGCCACTGGAATTGTAGCAGTAAGCAGTTTACGCAGAATTTTTAAACTGACAGTAGACAGCAAATTACTCTACAAAATACTATATAAAATATTTANTTTGTGACAGTACTCCGTACATTTATACTTTACTAACAGTGCTATTAGTTGAAAGTGTTTCATTTATCATTCAAAATCTTCAGAGTTTCTTTCAGAACATTTTAAAATACAAGAAAGCACTTACAATGTCTACTAGCCATACCATCTACCCATCATACTTACATTCTACTTTACTATTTGTTGCCTAATTTAAAAAAAAATATTTTCTGTTGACGCCACTGGAATTGTAGCAGTAAGCAGTTTACGCAGAATTTTTAAACTGACAGTAGACAGCAAATTACTACTATAAAATATTTAAAATCTTAATTAATTTTATAATAGATTTATAGTTACTGTGGTAGAAACATCCTCCTAATGGCCATATTTTTCAAATAATATGCTATTGTACACCAGAATTACGCCAAAGAGAAATTCAATTTTATAATATTTGTATCATGAAATAATTAGTTTAATGCATGTCTATTGAATTGTATTTAATAACTTATTATGTATGTACATATTCTTTATTTTTTTATTAAATCGGAATCATTTTTCAAAATTTATTACAGATGATTGCCAAATTTTCTTAATTTTAAAGGCGCTTAGTTTTTTTTAAGGTATCGTGGTATATTTTATCAATAAAATTTTCGATGCAAGTAGTTTTTGATTCTCTAGATACATATTTAATTTTATTGTTAATGATTGTAGGGAAAGTCCGTGTAATTTGAACCACTTAAGAACAATTCGCAATAATTTTCACCCAAAATTAATCATGAAAAAAATGTTTTGTTTCTTTACAGGCTATAGATAATAGGGTTTTGATGTAGTGCCTCAAAATATGAAAATTATAAACGAATTAAGTTTAAAAATATATATTTAAAATTTACTTGTGGTGTGTAATTTGGCTTCTGTCCGTGTAAATTGGTTTTCCTTGCTTTGTAATTTGGTTTGAGACGTGTACTTTGGTTTTAATGTACAGTGGTATCTACATATATATTGAAATCTAAAATAACAATCTAATTAATTAGGTACATTTAGAACCAATAAATGTTTATGAAGTTTTGCAGTTATCACAAAAATAAAAATTGATATCCGATATTTTGGCGCAATCTTCATGAGCCCATCTTGAACAAGAATTGCACATAATCCAGTATTCCTCGTAACAAACAATACAGTACGTATTTTCTTCGTCAGAGTTCGTTTGAATTCCATTTATCTTTCCTTTTTGTGTCACCTTTTTTGTTACACGTTTTTTTCCATTCCCGTCTCTGCCATTTTCTTCATCATTAAATATGTTTTTCTTCACCTGTTTCATTCTGTTTGCTTTGGTTTTGGTTTTTGGTGTCTGTTGAATTATCAACTGATCTTTATAAGACACGCTTGTTAGAATTACCCCTAAAGCGTTAAATTTTCTTTTTTTTTCGAGGACCTGTTACCAATCCGTTGGTTGATAACGGATCAGTTGCCTGTAATGAAATGTAACTCGTATTATTTAAAGACGAGCTACATATAGGATCCCCATCGGATTTGGTAATTGATAAATCAACATCGTGAAATATGTCTGGTTCCAATCGAAACAAGTTGTCACTTTGTTGGACAGGTTGTGATAGCGTTGATGGTGCACCCTCTTCAGTAACTATAGTGGTGGACTCAAATGGAACAATAGTTGATAAGTGCCTTGTGAAAATGTCTCCCACGTTTGGATGTATTTCAATTATTATTTCTGGATTCGAATTGACATCAGGATGTATGCCAATTTCTTGTTCAGGAATCATTTCAGGTTCATTTCTTGTAATAAAAGTCTGTTCAACAGAAATTGGTGAATTTCTTGTAGAGATGTCCGTGACGTCTTGATTTACCTCAATTAATTGTTCAGAATCAAGATTAGGGTGTATACCAATTAGTCGTTCAGACACTTCTGATGCTGCAAATACGTGTCGATCAGATGGCCATAAGCCGGTTTTACGAAAACTATTTATGGCCATTTCCATGGTAGCTGCCCTAGGAAAAGCTTTCCCCACCAGAAAACTAATAGCGTCAATATTTAAATCCTTGCCTGGGAACTCCTGCAATCTTGAAGTGACTGCAGATGAAAAATAAGTGTTTAAGGGCTTAAAAAATTCAACGTCAAGTGGCTGCATCTTATGTGTGCAATGTGATTGAAATGAGAGCAATATGACTCCACGATCGCGAGTAAATCTATAGCCTTTAAACTTTGCGTGTGACTTCTATGCCCATCTAATACCAATAAGATTTTTCTCTTTTTAGATGGTTTAACATAATTAGTGTAGTGACCTAACCAGTAGTAAAAGCCATCCGAATCCATCCAGCCCTTATCTTGACATCTAAATATAGTCCCTGGAGGTGCAAAGGCCCCAGTCGCACTCATGGCATACATGCCAGTAACATTTTGCCCCCTTTCACTTGATGTTATGGCACCCACTTGATGTTTTCCCCTTTGAGCAATTACTCTTTGTGGTTTTTGGACAACAGTGTGCGACGTTTCGTCTGCATTAAAGATTCGATCTGGAGTAATGCCATTCTCTTGAATTTCATATACGTCAATGAATGCGTTAACTACTGTTCTGTTGAAGCCAGCAGCTCGAGCTAGTTACGTTGCCTCAGGAAGACGCGGACTTAATTGAGGATGACGTTTTAAAAACCTAGCATACCATTCTTTACCAGCCGCTTTAGTTTCGATGTTGAATCTGGTCTGCAATTTATTTTTTTCGGCAATCTCATAAGCCAGTTTCATAAGTTTTTGGCGAGTTACGCCGTAAAACATTTTCTCTAATTGGAGAACGTGATTTACCAGATCCTTCTCCACATCAGGAGGTAAGTCAGGTCGACGCCCAATCGAGTAATCTCTACCATGTGAATATTTATTTTTATGTCCTTGTCTTTTTTTTAGGGTTGTTTTTGAAATACCAAAGTTCTTTGCCGATTCATTTATACTCATACTGGGATTGTTACACGCTCTTATTGCATTTTCCATATTTTCTGCACTCCATTTACCGTAAATTCCCTTAGCTTTCCTATCTGCTCTGGTTGACATATGTGTAAGTTAGAAAAAATATGTCAATACAATATAGCGTGTAATTCGGACCAGGGCCAAATTACACGAATTACACACCGGGTAATATTTTTATAAATGCATATATTTATAATCCCTACTAATATTATAAATGTGAATGTAAGTTTGTTTGTTACACTTTCACGCGAAAACTACTTAACCCATCGTCATGAAACTTTGTACACATATTCTTGAAGGTTTTAGAAGTAACATAGGATACTTTTTATTAAAAAAAATTATTTTTTACGAAAGATTTTCTATATTTATTGTATCAGGTTAGGTGTCATTTTTGTGGTTAATTCGTGATTTTACCCTTGATCTCTGATACTTATTTAATGGCTTCAATGCGAGCAAAGCCGCGGGTAAAAGCTAGTTCTATATAAAGATGAGCATTTTCAACTAAGATAATATGAACACATACTTACAGTTTTTAATTAAATTGATGAGTTAAAAGATTATAATTTGTCTACTTACCTTGCATAAACTGCTAGTCCACGGGCCCACGTACAAAGAAAAAAATGATTACCAGCAAGCTGTAACTTTGCGTGCAGCTTAAGTTTGACGAGTCTCCAAGATTTGACTACGAGGAAAATTCAACAGTGTTAAGTTTTCCCGTGATTTTCAGGAAAACATGTCAATCTGGCATAGACATGGAATGTTATGGACCAGCACTTTTTTTTAGTTTAAATGAAAGATATATTCTTTTTAAACCCCCAAAAATTTGTCCGGCAAAAATGTTGGGTATTTTAAGTTTGTCCCCCACCCCAAATATGTCGATTTGGTGACATTATGGATGGTGACAACCAGCAAGCTGATTTTTCTGGGAGGGTTTGGTAATAAGATTTGAAATGAAAGTATCTTATTGTCCGACAAAATTCTTGAGAAGTTTTTGCAGTCCGACGCCCCGAAGATGTCGATTTAACGACAACATGGTTGGTGATAACCAGCTGTCGGACAAAAGCGTCATTATTTAAAAAAATGCAATATTAATCTGAGAATTTAATTGTCCGACAAAATTATCGGTTTTTTCTTGCTTGTCCGACAAAATTAAACTAAGTATAATATTTTGCCATTGGCTCCCGCGTACAATAAAATTTTGCGGTTTCAATACTTACGCATGATGTAGAAGAAAAATTTATATTTAATAAAATTAATAATTGATTAATTAATTTGTTATATGATCAATACTTATAAAAATTGGACGTTCTTATTTTAGAATGACGTTTTTGTTTATTGAAAAAAAATAAATAAAAAAATTCTTATTTTTTACCAAAAAAAAATTATACCTACTTAGTAATATATTATATAATAATATATTAATATTCTTCTTCATTCTCTTCGTCGGTAGTGCTGTCGTCGCTCTCGCTTATTGAGCTTTCTTCGTTCTCTTCAGCCCCCCCAGAATTTTCATTAATTACATCAGAATCTAAATAAAAAATTGAAATAAAATTTACATAAGTAAATACATACATACGTACATGTTGCAAAGGTATGATGTAAAAATACGTACCAAAGGATAATTCTCCAACTGAAGGGCTTCCCGGGCCATCAAACCAGTGATATGCATATTTATTCTTTATTATGGTCCAACCGCAATCTTCCGGACACCATTCAGATGGTGATCGCAAATGGGCGTTATACCAAATGCTGCTTATATATATGTAGTTCTTCTTACTTGTTGAAGAAGCGTTTGTTTCGTTGGAGGTAGACTGGAAGCATCGAAGACTTTCAGATTTTTTTTCGGTAAGACCTCGTTTTGATTTTTTGTTTTATATTTTTTTCGAAAATTTCCAATCTTCCCTTGTTGACGTCATCTTTCGTCTTTAAGGAATACATTCGACAAACGAATTCTTCTATAGTTTTAAATTTATTGGAATCAGTTGTTACTTGCCTAGGTGACGGGGTTATAAATGTGTTAAATGCCTCTTGAAATTTTACAAATTTTTTTAATGGCCGTTTCTTTCCTTTTTTAAAAAAGGACCGATTATAGTCATTACCAGTAAAAATGTGACATATAACAAGAGCCCTAGACAAAGTATCACCCATTTTTTGGTAAATTTCATTGATATTGAGAAACATCGCCTTCTTGCTTGTACTCATATCAGTTACTATTTGAACATCGGCCTTTAAATATTTCATGTTTGCCAACATAATAATTGGTATGTCTGAGTCAGAACAATGTATTCTGACTCTAAAATCACCATTTAATTGGCAAATGTGATGGATAATTTTTGTATCCGCTTCCTCGTGGTAGCAGGAGGAATTTAAATCTAGTGTCCGTCTCATTTTGTTATTAACCACTTGAAATACGTAGCACTGATCGTAGGGGAGAGCGCCCAACAGTGGTCACCATTTTCTTATTTTTCATATATTTTCGATTTGGTAATGAACATTACATTTTTCGTTAGTCTCCATATTTTGTTACGTCATAAAATAAAATAATTTTTAGTTGGGTAAGTAAAAAAATGTTCTCTTTTGTTTTTTGTTATTTTTTTTAAACTGTTTATGTGGCCACTGTACGAACCTGGATTGGTACAGTGGCCACCATGGTATACTTACAGTGCCACTGCTTTCCTCACTGCAATTTGTTTAATTTTTATCGTAAAAAGGTAATCACAAACATCATTTTAAAACATATTTATTTTATAAATACTAAATTAACAAAGTGATGCTAAATAAATCTTAGGTAGATAGACTAAATACTAATATAAACTAAACGAAGAAAAATCGACCGGAAAATAATAGAGGCTTTGGGTTCTTGCAGTTCCCCCTGAAGTTATAGGTGTTGGAAGATGCATTNTAAATTTATTGAAATCAGTTGTTACTTGCCTAGATGACGCGGTTATAAGCATGCCTCTTGAAATTTTACAAATTTTTTTAAATGTCAAATGGCCGTTTCTTTCCTTTTTTAAAAAAGGACCGATTATAGTCATTACCAGTAAAAATGTGACATATAACAAGAGCCCTAGACAAAGTATCACCCATTTTTTGGTAAATTTCATTGATATTGAGAAACATATCAGTTACTATTTGAACATCGGCCTTTAAATATTTCATGTTTGCCAACATAATAATTGGTATGTCTGAGTTAGAACAATGATTCTGACTCTAAAATCACCAAATTGGCAAATGTGATGGATAATTTTTGTATCCGCTTCCTCGTGGTAGCAGGAGGAATTTAAATCTAGTGTCCGTCTCATTTTGTTATTAACCACTTGAAATACATATACTGATCGTAATTCAGTTTGACGAGTTCCCCCTCACATAATGGTACGAATTCGTCGTTCAACCAATCTTCCATTAAAAATTGTACCAATTTCTCTTTGAAGTTGGCACTCCTTAATAATCGCGACATCTCTGCAGGACGTCTGCAGTGAGATTCTAATTGTTCGACTCGATTCGAATCGAGAGATTTGCGAGCAGTAACTGATTCTAATTTTATTTGCCTTCGAAAGCGTTTCGAGTTGAAATGTCAAATTCACCGATCTAGTAAATAAATTAAACAGTTTAGGATATGGGTCACGCCCTATAGAAAAGTTGCAAAAGGTAATGAGATGAACTTCTAATGCATTCCAGTGCAACATATGTATTCTTCTAGTGCTGGGCCGATTATAAATCTAATTAAAAGAAAAAAGCGGCCCAAATTAAAAGCTCTCAAGAAAAAACAGGGGGAGGACCTGCCTTTGAAAGCAAGTTAAACTCTGTAGAATTAAGAGTTCTCAGCGTAATGGGCAATACATCCTACGCAGGATGTGGAATAAAAGAATTAGGTGTAAGTAACAATTGTTAATAAATAAACATTAGGAGTGATAGATATATTTAATGGTGATGAATTCACATTTCCTTTATTTCAGTTGGAGGATAGTACACTGAAAATGGATATCACAAATCCACTGGATTCTGAAACAGAACTGATAACTCAAAATTCTATGGAAAAAGAAAACGTAGGGACAAGTATGAAACGAAATATTGATCTTAGTAATAAAAGAATTGTGAGATGCTTCTGGAAAGTTTGTATTTATGTTTAGGATCTTCATATCAGCGTCACAAATTATTTGGACATTCAAACTGTGGTAACCTTTACGATTTATAAAATTGTGGTCTTCTTGCTCAGGTCGCAATATTGCCACATAGGTACAATCAATGCAACCAAAAACGCCAGGAAATTCAAACTTTCCCATAAATGTTTATTTATTTGCTCTTCTATCTTGGGTGAATCTAATTTTTATTGCAGTTAGATGTTCATTGATCATATCTGCTACTTCATGAATAAATCTAACAAATAAATATATTATGTAAAAATATTTATATATATATATATATATATAAATTACAGTTTTTCATGACAAACATATTCAATTAAAAAGCAAAATATTTTTTGTCACGAATTACTTTTTCTAGTAGAATAGAAAATAAAAATGTTTTCCCTCTTATCCAGTAACCGTAGATACTAATATAGGTATATTAATTTTAAATTATGGTTTTAAGAGGGGAATAAAGATATTTTCTGAAAACAGACCTTCACCCAAGCATAGTCTTTTCAAAAACTACACTATTTTCTGAGAAAATTATATGTGGCCTATATAGATAAGGTATTGAGCTAGGAGTTGACATATTTTTTATTGCAAAAT
>NW_019417412.1:0-17579 GCF_000390285.2 Anoplophora glabripennis | reverse complement strand
TACTATTGTGCCTGAGAGGGCTGTTATTTTGCCTGAGAGGGCTACTGTTTTGCCTGAGAGGGCTCCCATTGTGCCTGAGAGGGCTGCTATTTTGCCTGAGAGGGCTACCGTTTTGCCTGAGAGGGCTACTATTGTGCCTGAGAGGGCTACTATTGTGCCTGAGAGGGCTGCTATTTTGCCTGAGAGGGCTACTGTTTTGCCTGAGAGGGCTCCTGGACCGTTCCGAGTGAATGCCTTCTTTTATGCGATAACGGTCGTTAGGTAGGACCTCTATAACTTTAAAAGATCCTCGAAACTGTGGGAGTAACTTCTTACTTTCATTATTTGCTGGAAAACTTGTGATTCTTGATAGGACCAAATCACCTACAGAATACACCTTCGGTGGCAAACGGTGAACATTGAATCCTGTTTAACCCTGTTTTCCTCTAGATTTTGAGCAGTTTTCTTTCGAATTTTTGTGACATCTATGATTTCTTCATCAGATATATTGTGCAGATCAGTATTCGTTCTAAGGGGAAAGCCGATGAGTAGCTCCGCGGGAGAGTGTTGAGTTATTCGGTGCCTCGTGTCATTTATTCCCTGCTGAACTTGTTGCACTTTACTGTCCCAATTGGTCTTTTTTACATCATCACTTGAGGTAGATAGAGCATCCAGTATGGACTTATTCATACGATCCACTTGGCCGTTGCTTCTAGGTAACCCAACAGCTGTCGTGAATAGCTTGATGCCTTTGTTATAGCAATACTTCCTGAATTCCTTTGAGGGGATTGAGGGGGTTTTGGAGTTCCAAGTATCAAGAAAATTTCCTCTAATTTGTCTATCACATGTTTTGAGCATGCATCGGTGACTGGTTTGATATGAGTGTATTTTGAAAATCCGTCAACCACGACCAAAAGGTATTTGTTTCCTTGGTCACTTTGCACGAAGGGACCCAGATGGTCCAGGTGAAGCGTGTGGTGAGGTCGCGCATACTTGGGGATAGAATGCAGATATTCGGGTTTTTTCCCGCCATGTTCTTTATGATAAAGACAGTTTAAACATGACTTAATATATTTTTTTATAAACCTGTTCATTTTGGGAAACCAATATGATTTTTTTATTCTTTGGAGAGTTTTGTCGAAACCAAAGTGACCGATGTCGTCGTGATTGGCTTCGACAATTTGCCAACGACAGTTTTTTGGAACCAACCATCTACGACCAAATGGAGTCATTTTATAAACTTTATTGCCGCACAGGTCGTAATTATCAANTTTGGATATCTTGCCATATGAATCTGGAACATATTTTAGTATGTGCAGTACGTAAAATCCATCAAAAATGGAAATGTCCGGGGCTGGAGGGTCTGTTTAATTTTCTTGGTACCTTTTTAGTTCTTGTAGAACTACAGATTTTGGCGTTTTGCATATCGATCCATCTGAATGGCACAAAAAAAAGGGAATTGGTGATAAAGGATAGGACAGAGCTTTTTCAATATCAATGTTATCGCTTATCGAAGCATACAATAATCGACCGAAAATGTCTCTTTGTAGCCTCACTTCATGAATTTTTCCATGAACTTTAATTTTCTGACAATTTTTGCTAGAAAAATTTAATATTTTATTTTTTGGTAGTTTCGATTTTCTGTGTTTATTGGTCCTTCCGGATACGTAATTAAAAATTAATGACATTATGATTGAACCACCCTGTATAAAAAGGTTCTAACAAAAAAAAGTACTTACAGTCATTATTCAAGAACAGTTTGCATCATTTGAAAAAAATCGGTATACTCGTAAAAATGTTTATTAGAAAAAATAAATTTAAAAAAATCTTTGACGATCTGCAATTCCGCTAATTTTGGGTTTTCGAAAAAAAATATAAGATTTTGTTGCAGTAATTTTTTATGTACAATCGCCCCTTGGAATAATCACACTCTGTATTATACAGAGTAATGCAAACAAGTCCTTTTAAAACAAAGTTACTTGTGAACGCGACTTAACGCACAGTAAATCATGTGTACCGGTCTTTAACCTACGTAAGAATTTCGTTGCACGGAAATAACTAAGAATTTCGAACACTGTTCATAATACGCTTGATATGTTAGTTAATAAACATTTTATTATGTCGTAATGAAAGTTCGTAATATGAACAAAATTAATAAACGCAAAAAATGTACTATAAACTACAACAGTCGTAAGTTGGCACTGATCTAGTGTGATGAATGTAGAACTTGGTAGTTGGTACCAATGCATTGTTCGAAACAAACAATTGTGAAAATGAAGTTAGTGAACAGGGAGACTAGACATTAGTGAATATAAACTGAAGTTTTTTAAGTTTAGTTTTAATAGAAAACAAGAAGTTGTTTTTTGTGTAACAATCCTATGAAAAGAGAGCATTTCACTGTACGCCATCGTCATCCCTTTTGGAGGTTAACCTTGTGGCGTTATAGGCGTTCTCGAGAATTTATTGTTTGAGTCTAGGTATTACTTCTTTTATTAGCAATTTTATAGATGTTATATTTATGTGTTATTCGACTAGACGTTTAACATTATTTTCTCCTTAGGTGACGTTGGGACTTAAATAAGTGTATAAAGGACTTTTATTGAAGCCTTCATTTAACGAGGTTATGAAATTGCGCGTCAACAAATAGATGGCTTCTGTGAGATTTTTGTAAGCCGCCTGGTTCTTGAAAGGTAGAAAATGGCAGTTTCACTTTGCTGGAGTTAGGAGACTATGGCATCTGGAGTCCTTGGGTGTGATGTTCCTGTCACAGTTATAGATTCCGAAGGGGTTGCAGTTTTGACAACGATAAGTCAATCGTCTAGTCCAGGTACCGATCTAAACTCCTGTTAACACTTTCAGTTACAATTTTTTTATATATTCAGAAAATGTTAAAATTTATGATACTAATTACTTATAAAATTTATCAATTTTTTTCTTGATATGTATGTCAATTTTTAAATGATATATGACGTGTCCATTCTGATGGACATTGTGACATAGGAGATTTATCAAAGTAGCTAAAAGTGCATAAAAATTTCTGATTAAAATAAAAAAAGAATGTAAATCTCGCAAGTTTTTATTTTCATTGTATATACATAAAAATGTAATGACGGAATTTTTTCATACAAAGTACAATTATATAATTAATATGCATGGCATTCTACAATTTCCCAATTATATAGTCTTTCCACAAAAGTATAAAAAAAAAATACTAGTATCTATAGGGAAAAAGTACTTTTTGTACACCATTCAATCACAAATCAATAACATTAATTTGTAAATTGCTTGGTACATCCTCAATATAGGGTTGCCAGATTATACAAACAGAAAAGCGGGATGTGGGAGCTAACTAGTCAATAATACAAAACATACATAACGATCCAACTGTTGTAATTTGTTGATGTCTAGGTAGCTGATGATAACTAAGATTTCGAATGAAATATATTATTGGCTTTTACAAAATGCAAAATGCAAAAAACAAAGAAAACAAATCTTGACGTCACAGGAAACACTTTAATCGTTAGATTCACGGCTAAGTATCTAGTTAACCCCGGTTTTTCCATATACAGATATAAAGGTGTCCCAGAAATCAACGTTAAGCCGGAAACGGGCGATAGGCCAAGTCGTGACAGGTATTAGAAAAATATAAAAAAAAATCTTTGTCATGTACTTTTCAAATTATAAGTATCAAACAATANGGTGATCGTTGCCTTTTGCTCTTCTTTTTGTGACGTCCCATATTGGAAAACGGCACAAGACACTTCAAACTTTTAGTTTTTTTTTTCAACACTCACTTTTCTATTCAACCACTTCTGATGTAGTCTGTGCGGGGATGCACAGAAGTAAAAACAATGTAGTTAGGGAAAAACTATTTATTCTCCTTAACTGGACCTCTAGACACAGAGAATGACAATAGTAATGGTCACGTTCGATATCTGATGCCTTGCTAATTCTACATTTTCTTATATAAACTTTATAGAACAACGACGGTTGTTGTAAAGATGCAAGGTGATATCACGCGCCGGCAAAGAACATGGGCCAGGGTCGGACTGCATATAGTTGTTGTTCCATTTTCTTAGTTCTTGTCCCTTGTCCTCTTGTCTGTAATAGGTAGTGGGTATAACTATATTTAGGTAGATGTGAAGCAAAATTGGAAATCTCTACACATATCGTTTTAAACATTTTGCATCAATATTCATTATTTTATATGCACCTTACAATAACCAGAACTGCACACACTAAAAATTATCACATAAAATAGCGTCAAAGTAAAGATGAAGAACAACGAAGCCAAGCAAACTTGCAAACCGCAAACCTAACCTAATACGAATTGAAACGATACACGTGAAACAAATAAACTCGGGTTGTTACGCGCAGTCTACGCAAGTCAGGAACATACATTTTTTCTAGACTTGTGTTATAAATATGCTACCACATTTTTTTTTCTGATTATGTCTTTATATAACAAAGGCAAATGAACTAACGCTTGAGAGGGATTGGGGATTGAGAGCAAAATTTAACTAATGCCGAGTTATCCATAAGATAAGCAAAAATAGCAACGGGTTGTTCGTCTTTTATGTTTCCGAGATCGAAAGGGAATGTTTCGAGTAATGTTTCAAACTCTCTTCAATTGTAACGTTTCTGCTATGTTTCACTAAATAAGTTTTCAAGTGCTACATTTCTGTAATGAAACAGAAACGTTTCTAGTTAATGTGTCAAATTTTTAGTAAAACAGCTCATTTGCAACGTTTCATTTACGTTTCGTGTTTAGTGGGACCTGTTTGTTTTCTTTTTTATATTGAGGAGTGTGATGTGAAGTAAGAGACTATTGTTAAGTTTTTTGTATTTATTAAAAAATGTTTCGCATGGTTATTTGTTTAATTAAAATCAAAATAATTATTAATAGTAGTTTGCCTTACTTGTCGCCCTGCCATGTACATGTTTTGATTAATATCTCTATTGATATTTCCCTGTTGATCTAAGTCTGGTGGTGGCAATTGTTCCAGACCTTCAAATAAAATGTTGTGATCTATACATATATCGTGCAAAACAGCGCAACAATTAACTACTTTCCCCATAAAAACAGGATCATATCTAGCTGTTCTTTCTTGCAACATGCAGCGAAATCGCATTTTTAGTAGACCAATACATCTCTCAATAATAGAACGAGCTTGACTTAAGCTTCTATTATAATTTTGTGCACCAGGGCCAAAGTTTTCATGATTTTCTAAAAATGGCACCATTAAAATAGGTTCTAGAGGATATCCAGAATCCCCCAGTAACCATGTCCCTCTCAGTTCTCCTGTATCGTATTTATGTACCAATAAATTTCTGATTTGTGATTGCCTCCAAATAAAAGAATCGTGGGATGCTCCTGGAAAGTTTGCATTTATATTTAGGATCCATATCAGAGTCGCAAATTATTTGGACATTCAAACTGTGGTAACCTTTACGATTTATAAAATTGTGCTCTTCTTGTTCAGGTCGCAATATTGCCACATGGGTACAATCAATGCACCCTAAAACGCCAGGAAATCCAAACTTTTCCATAAATTTTTGTTTGTTTTCATTTATTGTTCTTCTGTCTTGGGGGAATCTAATTTTTATTGCAGTTAGATGTTTATTGATCAGATCAATAAGTCTAACAAATAAATATATGTAAAAATATTTATATATACTATACATTTGTATTACCTGTGAACTACCGTTTGGCTGATTGCTAGATTGTAATCTTCTCCGATAGATCTTTGATAAGATCCTGTTGCAAAAAATCTTAGTGCTGTAAGGATTTTTATGCTTGGATGCACAGCATTTTTATACCTACTNTAATGTTTCGTCAATCTTTTTTCTGTAATGTAATCATGAATAACCCTTCTGTAAATTACAGTTTAAAATTAAAACATAACTGCCTCAGTTTCAAATAAAATGTTGGATTTTTGCCCAACATTAAATTCAAAATAATTACATCACCCGACTTTAACCGACTGTACTGTAAAGAAAATGTACTACACTATTTTGGCAAGTAATTTTAAAAGATGGCGCATTTAGTCCGGATTCTAAAATGGTATGATACTTGCTAGATTACTTTGTTTAGGAAAAAAAAAAATTTTAGTGGAACCAGATTTCCGGCCAATTTTGTTTAATTATTTAAAATGTTGGTAATGCAGCCTGGGTATTTTTAAGACCACAATTTACAGGTACAGTTACACGCCATTTCGACAATGTGAGTGAAACAGATAGAGACACCACCTTGTCCAAAGAGTACCACGGGTTATCAAGTAATTTGTTAGTTTTAGGTGCAAGTTTGAAATAAAATTCAGTCAATGGATTTCTTCTTCATGATTTAATTTAATTAGATAAGGAATTACAGCAAATGTTCGAACTGTTTGCCTTCAGCTGCAATGCAAGCTCTACATCTCCTTAAAAATGATCGCGTAATAAGACGGGCGTATCTTCTCGAGTTAATGTGTTCAGCGGCTTCTGTAATTCTTTGGCGCGGCTCGTCTAAATCTTGAATAGGTTTAGAGTACACTTTTTCTTTATCGTTCCCCAGTAAAAGAAATCTATGGGGTTTAAATCGGGTGAACGGGCAGGCCACGAAATTGGACCACCCCGTTCAATCCACCTATCGGGGTATTCTCGGTGGAGAAACTCTCGTACTGTGCGAGCATAATGCGCTGGGCAGCCATCTTGTTGGTACCACATACTGCCGTAAATGTTCAGTGGCACTTTTTCCAATAAATCTGGTAATTGGTTCTGTAAGAAGTTCAAATAAACCTCAATTGGACCAATAACTGTACCATTCAAAATTCCAGTCCACATGTTAACCTTAAACCGGTACTGCGATCTGTCTTCCCGCATCAAATGTAGATTTTCCATGTGCCATTCGTGCAAATTGTGGAGGTTCATGTAACCGTCCTTTTTAAACGTTGATTCATCACACCATAGAATTTTTTCAAAGAATCGCGGATCCTCTCTGTACCTCTGCAACATCGTTCGACAAAATCGCACTCTCTTTGGGTAGTCTCGGGGTAAAAGGCTTTGTACTCGTTGTACATGGTAAGGATGAAGCTGGTTCTTTTTTAAAATACGATGTGCAGTACTTTTGGATACTCCGATGCTCTCTTCAATTCCACGTACTGAGATACTTGGGTCTTGTTCGACCGCCTGGAGCACTTCGTCTTCGTAGGGCATGACAGGCTTTCCGTCGCCAACCATTTGACTACGGAATCGACCCTCTGAGAGTGACCGATGCACATTAATAAATATGCGATAATCGGGATGGCGTTCAGCGTTTGGGTATCTCTCACAATAAATTCTAGTTGCAGCATTAGCGTTACATAAGCATTCTCCATAAATGAGATGCATGCTGGCATATTCTTGTGCGGTGTATCGAGATGGCATAATAACACACTACAATAAAATTACGATTAAAACAAATCCAGGGTCGTCAGAAACGGGGCAGATATCCAAATCACAAAGCAAATCAAGTCCAATAAACAAAGCAACAGTTGTAAGTACGAAGTCAATACGAATACAGAAAGATGCACAGTAACGATCGTAACGTACTGCAGTATTGAACAATGCGCCTATGCATCACTGTGTTGCTGGGGTGGCGTCTCTATCTGTTTCACTCATATTATTGTAAAAGTCGTCACTATCTATCTCGCTCACACTTAGCGTCACTATCTGTCTCGCTCACACTAGGCAAAATAACATCATTCTCCGTCTCAGTCGAACTTGTACCTATTATGGTCTTAAAAATGCCTAGATTGAGTTACCAACATTTTAAATAATTAAACAAAATTGGCCTGAAATCTGGTTCCACTAAAAAAAAATTATTTTTTTTCCTAAACAAAGAAGTAATCTAGCAAGTATCATACCATTTTAGAATCCGGACTAAATGCGCCATCTTTTAAAATTACTTGCCTGATCAGTCTATATGTCGACGAGAAGATGATGAACTATACATTATGAAGTTCTCTAAATGGCTCACTTTTACTTGCCTTTTTCGGGACATGTCGTTAGATTCTTTTTCTACCATACTTTCAGCTTTTGTCAAAATGTTTTTATACGTTTCGTCTATTCTTGCCTTAGAAATTTCTTTTTGAACGCACCTTATTATTGATATTGCATTCTTCAAGTTTGTAGTTTGTCCCTGCAGAGCGGCATCAGCAGGGTCGAGGATGCATAATATATTTGTTTTGTTATAAGTAATGCCATGCGAAATTTCATACTCAACATAACAGTTTTAATGCCAACACTTTTGGCGATATCATCACCATTGAATTTTTGTATCGTTATTTCGTTTAAACATTATAAAATTAAAGGATAGTTTTTGTATACCGCTTTTGTAATGGCCAAATGCCTTGATCAACGCTGCTCAAGAAGTCTGCCAATAGCCTTACTTTCGTATAAGGCAGCTACTTTGCCATGTTGAAAAAACTCATGCAGCATAATGCTCTGATTGAAAAATTGACGAATAAATGTAATTTCTGATATGGTTTTTCCACTCATAACACTAGCTCCATCATAACATTGACTTAAGAGCCGATTCAGATCAATATTTTCCTTTAGAATATTTAATGTAGCCTCCGTGAAGGTTGCTGCATCTAAATCTTTAGTAGTAGTCACCGTTAGAAGCGACTCTTTCACAATTCCCTCTTTTATATATCGAATAGCTATTGCTATATTTTCCCGATTATTCTTGTCTCTGGTTCCATCTTCCGTTAAGGTAAACCATCGAATTCCTGAATATCCTTAACAATAGACTTCTGAACAGTTTTAACCATTGTCTGAAATATTTGATTCTGGATTTCAGGAGATCGATATTTTGCATTCTGCAGAATATGAGCTATTGCGCCTTTCAAGATAGCATCTTTCTTCAGTGTATACTCGAACAGATTATTAAATAAACCTTGCTCCTTTTCTTCGTCTAACGCATAATTTCTTCGAAAACTAAGTTCGTTAACTACTAGAAACTGTATGACTTCCACAATAGTCTGTACGTAATACCTATTTTGTTCCAAGATATTTTGGTTAAGCAATGTTGAAACAGTGCAAGAAGTAGTTATTCTGCTTATTTTATCATTCCATGTAGCCATTGCCTGAATATGCGGTATTGTCTTTTCATGTTTAGGAAATCCACGATTTGAATCGGTAGCATTTTTCCAATTTCTGAAACCTGTTTCTGTGTAGGTGGTCTGTTTGCTTCAATGAGGCAGAAATTGCTGACATGGATAGCAAAATGCAGCATCGTTTTTTACAGAATACTGTAGCCATGTGTATCGTTTAAACCAATCAGCTACAAAAGCTCTATTTTTCTCACCTCTTGGATACTTATCCAAAGTAACTTGTTTAATTGGCTCCCCAATTTGAGCAATATCATCCGGAAATCCAGTATTTGTGTTTTTACTTGTAGAAGATTCTTCTCCAAGAGCATCAAAAGCTTCACCAGCTTCTTCCTGTGTTGTAGAATGAGGTTGCCTGTCTTCCACATCAAGACGTGACTTTTTACTAAAAAACTTTCTTATATTCATGGTTTGTAATTGTGCCGTCTCTAGAAAGTAGAAAGTAACTGTCTATTTATTTATGAGATAATCAAAAAGTATTATGTGGAAAATAGTTCATACACTGTTAAATTCTGCACCTTTAATTTTTCCATTCAACAAAGATAGCGAATCAAACTACCAGAACGATCAATGTGTGATCATGATCGGTGCATGATTATGATCATCGCGTCAATCGTGAGGCTTTACATTTATTGGCTAAAATAAACATGATACCTTACGTTGACCAATCGGATTTAACTGCGATCAGCCAGCAGAACTCGTTATTGTTGGGGCATTGCTACAGGGTAGGTATTTCCAGTTTCGGCAGTTTTCTTAATATGATCCCACCGTAACAATTTGTGTCATATATTTTTTAAACTTTTTAAACAATTTTAAAATGTCAAGTTCTGATACGGCTGAATAAACTGCTAATTTTCAAAAAATTTAGCTAGGCAATTGGTGTAAGCATACGGCATATAAAAAATAATACTTATTTTATACTACTACTATTTTTAATTTAACTAGATCGACGGGTGGCAAGACAAATTATTGATATTTAAAGTATTTTGATTTTAGGCAAATCGCTACATACCTACTTATTTCTACTTTGATTCTTTATCGGATTGATGGATTGATGAAAATAAATAGTAATAACTATGACATATGTTTTTAAGATCGGGCATGAAAATTTTAAGGTCGGGCATTGCCCCAAAATGCCCCCTCCTAGCTACGGCCCTGACTGTCGTACGAATAATCTATATCATTAGAATTTTTTTTTTCAAAATAAACACTTCAAACCTGAGTAATTTTTATAGATTCTCCCTCAACTGACTTGAATGCCTTAGGATGAAGAATAACAGTTTCTAAATTTTTTGGATTAATTTTCGCATTTCCTATAATTGTTTCCCATTCACATAGTGCCCACACGGTGCGGTTTTTAATAAAGCTCTCAATTGTACCGTGAATATAGTCTATGGGCATGTAGGTGTGTCCGGGTAATATAAAGGTGATTTTTATTGATTCTATTTTGAAAGATTCAGCAAGAAAGTAAAAGAGCATTGCCAGAGTGCTCCTGTTTTTATTTTGTCCAGAACAACTGTCGCAGTGAAGAGAAATGTGTTCCTTAACTCCATTTTTATCAACTCCATTCAAATATTTGTAAAGCGTAGCACAAATTTCATTTGACCCTCGATTACCATTACATTCTCCCCACAAATAGCATAAGGCATTTTGTGTGACACCTTCATAGACAGTTAGGTTGTAAAACAAATACTTCCTTGCATAATAAAGAAGCAGATTATCTCTGTGCGGTGTACTAAGAACCTTTTGATGGTCAAAACTAACACAAAGGAAATTTTCTTCATCTAGACCTTTCTTTTGGTTTTTTAAAAACTCTTCTTTACAAATATCTTTTAAACGAAGATGCTGTTTGTAGGCTTGTACTGAATTTTCTGTTTGTTCAAAATCCTCGTCTTTTCTTGTTTCACATACCACACATTTGTCTATTTTGGACAATTGAAACCCAATATTAAATTCTTTTTTAAAAATCCCCTTAAAAACTTACTTGAGTGTTTTTTCCATTACTTATCTGATCTTTGACAAACATCCTATACAAAAAAAACATATTTCGAAACTCACTGGGTAAGTACTTTCGGGAAGTTTTCACCCTACAATAATGAGATGGAACTGCCGGTAACTTCATTATGAAGTTTACTGCGTTTTCTCTTAGTTCTGAACTAGTGTTATTGGACCCGTGTGAACTTAGCAGCCATTTTTTGGCAGCCAAAAAATTCCAGCAGCCAATTAATTTTCATGTGAAGTTGGCAGCCAATTTTTGGCAGCCACTATTTAAAAGAGTTTACACACAATATTTACTTTTATAATTAAAATATTATCATTCGGCACACAATTCTACTCGTGACAAAATTCCCTAAAACAACTTAGAAAGCTAGGGAACTCAAATACGAGTTATTACATTTCTTTTGTATAATAAGTAAATCATAAATTTATTTTTTTCACTATGTCACAAAAAGAGTTAAAGAATGAAACTTGGTCCAGTTATTCTATTTGATGGTATAAACAAGTAGCCGGAGCACCCTCATAAGTAAATATTAAATTAATTTTTTTCACCATATCACAGAAAGAGTTAAATAATGCAACTCGGTCCCTCTGTTTTAGAGATAAGAGCATTCGAAATCAGGGGCCAATACTCTGCTTCGATATTGTAGAATAATTATTATTCCATAATTATTTTAAACGCTTTTGCAAAGAGCTACACATATTCAAATAATCATTCTTATAATATTTTTTTTTTTTTATTATACAGGGTGGCCCACTTTTTTGTAGTATGACTTTAACAGGCGATAGAGAATCGTATTTTAAGTAGAAAAGTTTATATCAATATAAGTCCGCAAAAGCTTCGGTACTTCGATAACTGTAAACAAAGTGTGTTTCTAAGTTACAGACACAGCCTACTGTGGCATTTTAGAATAGTCTCATTAAATTGACCTATTACAGATATTAGTTTTTCAATTTTTTCTTTAACAATGGGTGCAGATACGAAAAAAATACAAGGGATAAAAAAGTTTCTAAACAGAACTGGGAAACGATTTCCTTTAACGGACACGGTCAGTGGCGCACCACAAAAAAATTTGGGGGTGGAAAAGGGGCCGCGACCTTGAAAAAATTATCACGCGATAGACTTTCACAATTTTATATAATAAACGAAGTAGATGCTTACCTTATTCTATGTCCAGAACTCTTTCATATTTTGAGAAATAAGCAACAATACCATGTCTACTGAAATATACTTTAATTCTGAGTAATGCTATAAGATACTACAATCAGAACATTGAAGAACTTTAACCGATATAAACAATAGAAAATAATAAAAAATGTTTAGAAATTTGGAATTATGGCCTTCCAAAATTGCAAATCTACTGCAGAAAAGTGATTTGATAAGCATCTGATGTGTTCTATTTTGCCTTCGGGCAGGCAGGCTGGTAGCGGCTGTACTGCAGGGCAAGGGATGTCTTCTAAAAACTTCTTGGGGAGATCATTCTTCCTGGTTGTACGTTTCAAAATCGATGTAGAGTGTGGTTCAATTGCATTGAAAGTTAGCTTATATTTCACCAAGTGTGAGTTATTTTCATAAGAAATCTGCACTAAACTTTTATATGGAATGTTAGAAAGAGAAATACGTTGCGTCAATGCTTTAAAGTCCAAGAAATAATTTTTTTGCATTTGAACAAGTTTATAAGGCTTCCTGCTTCTGGTATTTTTCATAGCTCTGAAAATTGGAAGTGGGCTATGCAGTTCCAATTTACTTAGACTTCGATCCAAGACGCTATGCATCGCGTCGACTTCCTGCACACAACTATGCCCAGGTACTTGAAATTTTTAAACGATGGATTTCATTTGAGGATGCATCTTCAGAAAATATAATAAAGCTGCAGACATGTGGGAATTTTTATTCTGTGGCACACACGCATCCGACCACAAAATGAATTTGGTAACTTCCGGCCTTTCTAATAAAACTTTTTCTAATAAAATGTATAATGCACTTGCAATATCTGCGCCTTTTCTTCCGCCCATAAGCTCATGCCATACAACGCAGAAACCGTTCTTCTTTCCTACTTCATATCCTGTCAAATTGTATACTGCATACTTCTTCTTGTAGTACTCTTTTGAAATTTGGGTTTGTAGGCATGTAAGTACACTTTGCATATCAAAACATATGAGAGCTGTAGTCTCATCATCTTTACAGGCTTGTACATTCGTTTTCTTCTCATCTCTAGCTTTCTGTTTGGCTTCTATGTGTAGTCTGTACTTCTGCTGTAAGTTATCATTCAGATTTTCACCTTGGCGTTTTGCTTCATATTCTGAACAAATTTCACACAAATCCTTCTTTGGTTTGTGGAAACCAATGTTAAACTCATAGTTGAAAATTTGATAATATAGCCATTTTTTTTCGACAGTGAAATTATTTTCTTTACAATATTCGACGTATAGTTCGTACATTTTAGCCAGAGATAATGTCCTCTCTAAATATTCTTTTGAGGAACTACTTCTACAGTAATGCGAAGGAAGACGAGGGAACATATTAATATGATCCTTAATAATTTGTCTTTTTTTGTTCATTAATCCGCTGCTTTGTATCTGAACCTCTTTTATCACTTTGAGGAGTTCCTGTTATTCCTTTACGCTTATGACTGTGAAAGTATGAGATTCTTATCTGGCTAATGCTTAAGACACCTAAATAAAATCGCTTACAAACACGTATTTTGTTGTTGTTTTTTTAGAAAAAGTATTTGAAAGAGTAGGTCTTTGTTCTCTGACGCAAATTTCTGTTCCTTTTGCGCTCGAAATCTTTCAGTTGTTTTGTCATAAAAATAGGCCTTTTCGCTGTCACTATTACTCCAAAAGTCTTTATGAATTAGCTCTACATCTTCCAGACTAAAATTGTCAAGGCATTTAAAGCGACAATTTAAACAGTTTCTCACAGGAATCTTTCCCATAACAGTATCACCACGGCAGTTTTCATATTCGTGGCCACTTTGTCTTGATTTTTTTCTTATGTTTTTCTTCCATTTTGCAGGATCGCCCTTCCATTTCCTTGTTTTTTTAGACGAGGTACCAGTTGTGCTAAAATATTAAGCTTTCGTGTTTGTTTCAGTGTTAATTAAAAATCAAAATACCTGTTTGCTGCATTTTCTGTATTTCCTGGACTATCTGTGACAACGCCCTCATTTTGAATGTCGATTTCATTTTCTGCACTGCCATCATTTTGCGACTCAACGACGAGATCAGAAGAAATATCATCTACATTGTAAGTAAAACAATTAATTGAAAACAAACATGCATTCTAACCTATAGAACTTTTACAAACGTAACTCACTCATTTGGTGTTTCGCCGATTATCGAGGGCTGATATTCTGACCCTGAGTCCTCAAAGGGGTCGGCAAGCGACTCTTCAGATTTACTCATATTATCCGCAATTTTTCACTGCTTGAATCGTAAAACAATTGGTCCCAACACACCAGCACAAACAAGGTGACTGGTCGAACTGTTATGATCAAAATATTTGTTCTAGTTTATTCTATGTCCTCACGTGACGCTTATTCTGAAGGTTCTGATTGGGCGCTCGGACGTAGACTAATACGGTTCGAACATTAACAAGGTTGAATGGACATAGAATAAAACAGGCACCTCTTATTTACAAAACCAATTGACGTTTGAGAACATGGAATATACTGGCGGATAGCGTTAAGGACATGGAATAATTTGGCATAAAAATGTTATTTTCAGAAAAAAGTGGACAAAGAATAGGCTGGTTCTGAGGCGACGATATGTAAACTAAAATACATAAATATGATGCTATTTATCTTCATTACATTACTGCAAAAATACTACAATGTATTATCACAAGTAATCCAATACTTTTTTAACTTAAGCGAAATGAAAAACGAAATAAAAACATTTTTTCTCGTGGTATGCAGTTTTAAAATAAAAATTAAAATCGATTCTAAACTGGAGTTAAGAAAACATTTTGATTGGAGAAATAACGCTTGACACTGCTAAAAGTTATTTGGTAAAATTTTATCCAACTAATTTAATCTACATAAATTATACAAATTGTTTGCAGTTTTATCAATTTTCTTTACATTTTTTTTATTGTCCATGCTTGTTAAATGACTTTTTTCATGGATTAATCTCAAACATGCTTTACATATTTAAAGTATGGTAGTATGGTGACAAGTTGGGCGCAAAAAATACATCATGAATGTATTTCACTGCAATTCTTGAGAATTAATGTCTTTATCTCGTTAGTATATTGTTTTACATTTAGGGGATTGGTTAGTACAATTTGTTTATAAAAATAAATAACAAAAACGCCACAACTATAGGAATCATTTTGTAATACGTTCTTTTAATTTTTTATGACCCAGTTAGTTTTATTATAATTCTTTAATACAAGCAGATTTAGAATTTTTATAAAATACAAGTTGCTCATGTATTCTTCTTTCCCCAGAGGATCAATTAGAAAAAATTAATTTTTGTGAAAAACCATAATGGTTATTTCTCAGAATAGGCATTACGATTTTATATTTAGTGAAATCTATCTTTTTCACAAAGTCGGCACACAGTTAGTTCATCACTTCCAAATATGATTGAACATATTTCCACGGAAAAAATTTGTCAATGTTATATAAAAATAACAACGTGGTCTAGTAAAAGCTGGACAGTAATTCATTGTTGTTTAATGAAATCTATGAGCAGCTCCTTTACTGAGTAACTAATACCACTTATATAACTGACACTTACCTCTTATCTTTTAAATATGTGTAATAATCGGCATTCAATACTAATTCATTTTTCAAAAACTTCAGTTCTTTTTCAGTTCGCCACTTTCTTTGCTCAAAAGAAAGATTTGATTATTTTCTATAATTACTGGAAGCAAATGAAAATCATAAAAATTTTTTAAACGTTCAACTATCGATTCCCAAAATTCTACTGATCGCAAAACTTTAAAACATTTTAAGCCCTCTCTAGTATAAATTATCAGATGGCACCAAGATCTGTTTGTCACTTCCAAAAGTCCCTGAATTTGAAAATAGTAGGGATGATTGTGACTTATTTAGTCGTTTTATTTTCGATGGATAAATAAGCCTGCTTCTTGGACAGAAGTGTTTCTTATCCTTGATTATTCACTTTTTGCACTTGCTTCATTATTAATACCGTAACATGGGGATACTTTTATCGCTTTTTGTTTAATTAGGAAATATATCTATGTTCCTCTACACTTACAGTGATTAAAAAAAACATGGTACAGCAGGGCCTCGATAATCCGAACACCGAAAATTTATACCCTGTTCGGATTCACGAAGCGTTGGGATTATAGTATGTAGACATTTTGAAAGGGATTTTTAGAAATAAAACAAAAATATTTTACATTATAATGTATTTATTTAAGTATGTACGTTAGATGTATGTTAGATACAATGCTATTAATCACACTTTTTTAAAGAATTCCAATATAGTGCTTTGACGAGTAGTATTTAGCGACATAGAAAATGTATTATCCCTTAATTTACATAACACCATTTTTTCTGGAATAGAAATGTCGACTTCATCTGCCCATTCCAAACAAGTATTTAAGGGCATTTCTCTGTAAGCTCGTACAGGTCCCATACAAATGCTGTCCTGGCAATAGGGTTGTTGACTATAAAAACAAACCACATACAAATTGTTGATACAAAGATTTTATATAAAAGAACCTACATGTATAGTAAAATTTTAAATATATGTCAAATTAGTGGTAGAAATCATATATGAATGTTTGCGTTACTTAAAAACTAGTCTGACGTCATAATGATCAATTGAACAAGAAGCTAGTAGCGATCCTATTGCATAATTTTGAGGAAGAAGAAAATATGTCAAAATTGTCCGTCAAACGTCAAACCCTGGTTTCCCGTTTTTTAAACAAAAGTGACACCAGTCTATCAATTAAATTAAGAGTATTTGTGATAGTTATTAATTATTTTTCTGATTGCAATGGATTCATCAAAATTTAAGTGGTGTTTTGTTCCACATTATTATAACAATAGTAGAAATGCTCCAAATGAATTGTTTATAACTATACCTGCAAATGAGAGCCGTAAAACTTGCTGATTTCAAACAATACAGCAGAGTGTACCGAACACAAAAACAAGGTATTATTGCTGTGAAGACCACTTTAATGTAAGTATTTTATTTATATACATAAAAATTACAAACATCCAACGATTTTTTTATTTGTAGCTCAAAGAAGATGCTATAAATTATATGCAATATAAATTAATGGGCGGAAGAATATTTTTGAAAGATAATGTTGTACCTCATATTTTTCCAAGTGCAAGGAATTACAAGAGACGTTTAGAAACATCTACAAATCTAAGTGAAAGTTCTCAAAAGAAACGTCAAAGTATTGACCATTCACCACTGCCTTCTACATCCATTTCTGGTGGTTCAAATTTAATGATTAATCCTAAACAGAATGTAGGAATCCAA
>NW_019417411.1:0-80767 GCF_000390285.2 Anoplophora glabripennis | reverse complement strand
CGACAATTTTTTGCTCTACTTTGCATCGAATATGATTCTACTATAATGTTTGGGAAAAAGATGGAAACATAAACAGAATCTGTAGACATGTTGATACATGTATATAAATAGATCTCTTAAATCCAGATACTTGTGCCCAATCTAATCATCGCTTTGTACTTGGAAAGGTTTAATTTTGGAGCGTCATGTAGTGGCTTACACAAATATATGTTTTTAAATTAAACACTACATAACTGAAATCTATGCAAAACTTCCTTTATCGCAATTTAGAATTTTATGCAATTTACCTCAATAGTTCTTCAAATATTTTTGTAAAAGTATTGAAACACCTAACGATTCGTTTTGTGCATGCACTATGTCACATCAATCGATAGATCTTTTATTTATTTTGTAGTTGTACAATAATATTCGAGATGTTCCGGATGTTAAAGACAAGTAAATTTACTCCACTTTAGTAACAATGATTAATACAGTTCTGCAATAAATTTACAGACTAATGCTCGGTACACTTTCAGCAAATTTTGGGCCAAAATTCCAAAAAAATATAGGAAATAATAAATCAACGAATACCTCAAATATTACTGAAGTAATAAAATATACAAATATATTTGTCAACATTTTGATAGAGAAAACCGAGTACAATCAAAAATATTTTTAAAATGTTTGGCCACCCTATGATGTTCCAGAATTAAACTTCTTTCAGTAATTAGAGATATTTTGTAATGCAGACATCCCTGACTTTTACTTTCACCAAAATTGTAATGTAACGTCGAGAAAGCTGTTCGTAAAGTCTATTTACGTTTGTTTTATATTAATGATTATTATTTTAGGAAAAATTGTGAAAACAAAACTTAATTAAGCTTATTAAAACTATAGTCAGAAAGTATATAAAAATCTCACAAAAATTTAGCTGTTTTCAAGGGCGTTTGTTCATCAATTAATAGTATTTGAAAAAAATTTAATGGGGCAACAATAGTCTTAATTATTTCTTTACTTATTATTACCAGAACTTCATATTAGATTATATAAATTCTGCCAGACAAATGAAAATTGAATCTAATAAATTTTGTGTTTTTCTTAAAACATTCTTCTTAAAAAATTGCTAGTATTATCAGTATTTTGTCTTAAATGCATAACGAGTGTGTGGTAAAACTAAGTTTAACACTTACGAATGATGATTTTGTAGATTTTCAGAAGTTTTGAATTTCTATATGACTATTATTATATTGTGATGGACTATATATGTTTTTTTTTTTAATTTATATTACTTGTGATATTTTTTAAATAAACTTCATAATTATAAGGAAATGGGAGCAACTTCTCAAGCATCAATAAAATCTCTTGCATAAATAATATAAGAATCTGTAAGTGCAAAACATAAAGTAATTAAAGATACAATTTAAACAAACTAATACACAACTAATTACGAATAACAGAAACTTACGAAGACTTTATTTTTCACCATGCCAAATACGACGTACTTTGTTATTTTATTAGCTATTCGAGAAAAATTTTATCCATCCGTATTATTTTTTTTTAGTGTCAAGAACTTAATTGGAATTTTTAACTTTGTGATAATTTTTCTGCAACAAAAGTAATTCTGGAAGGTAACAAATTACCATTTTATACAATATACAGTGAAGAATATATCGTTATTGCACCTTCAAAGTGAGATGTGCATATTTTCAGCAAAACGCGTTAAAGCGGAGAATTCGATAAACGACATCAAACCGCATAAGCTGGTAAAAAACAACTATCTTATTTTCTAAAGAATTATGACTGTGGTAAAATTAAAAATAATTGTTGTAATTCTGTAATAAAAGAGGCCAAGAAACAGTTTTTTAACTCCACTGAACAATTTGATAAGATACAAGTCGCATTTTGCAGGCGCAACGACGATATGTAATGTAGGTATTACAAACCTATATAATTTTAAATTTTTACTTAAATCTTTTTTTGTATCTATTTAGAAACAAAAATATACATAATAAACTTTGAGAAATTAGTGCGAATGAAAACGAAATGCACACATTAAATATTCCATGTACAGGGTTCTTCACTTTGAAATTTTGTTTATGGGGGTTATTAGATATCTTCAATGAAAATAATGCCATCAACGTAGCACTTCTGGTTATACCGGAAGTAGCTGTCAACTTCGTTATTTTAAATGGAACACCCCCATATATGTATTATTACATTACCAACAAGATAAATTAAACTTTCTGAACTTAAGATAAATTAAAACTGAGTCAAAAATGTTAAAGCTTCCCTGTAGCTAAATCTAGCCGTTTTTGAAATAATCAATATTTTATAAAAATTTTGACAGATGCAAGCGTTTCGAAAATTCCTTGTATCTTTCTTCTTTCTGGAAGCTTTCACTTGCTTTTCGGAATACACAAAAAACATAAGATGCACTACATTTCACTATCAAAATTGAAGAAAATTATACCAAGTCTCCCATTTTTTATGTTACATTTTGAAAATTTAAAACCGACATATTGCGTCATATTATAGAAAATCAAATTCTCTTTTCACCGATATAGGCATTGTATGGGTTACAGTTTAAATTTTCTCAAATATATGCGATTTACTTACATTCTCAAGAATATCATGTTAAAATACCATCAAATGTGCCTTGAAAGGCAAATACTAGTACAGTGAAACCTTTTTAATCCGAGCACCACATTGCCAGGCATTGTTCGTATTATCAAATTGTTCGGATTATCGAACATACTATAAAGATTTGTACATATGTATATTATGTACATACATACACATTTTATTATAATAATATAAATATAACTCATATAAGACACATAAAACTTATATAAAGTAAAACATAAACATGTAGTTACATTTACATATATGAATTATTTTACGCTTTTCACATTTTTTATTTTTCTTACTTACAAAAAAACTACAAAATTGTTGCACAAAACACGACACGCCGCAGGTTCTTCGCTATCGACAAATAAACTGACTGCCGACTAGGCGCGTACGCGTGAAGCGATCTAGTCTTTTCTTGTCATCGTTCAGATTTGGCCGTTCGGATTAGCGTGTGATCGGATTAACGTGTGTTCGGATTAAAAAGGTTGCACTGTATTGTCATTCAGTATTCTACAAATATCAAGTATTTGCCCGAGAAGAAAAATGCAGAATAATTATTCTGATGAAGATATTTGAATTCATTTTATATCCATGGGACATTCATCATAAACCAGTATTAGCTGCATTTCTATGATTTGGTATTTTGCAACATTTGAGGAATTATGCGCCAATGAAACTCGGCCAGCTACACACAATATCGTTCTTTGTAGAACATTAAAATATTTTTTATTTTATTTAATTTTTTTTCATAATTACATTAATAAAATGCGTTGATTCACGTTTGTTACATCTTTTAAACAATGAGAGTATATTTACAAAAAAATAATAAGATTTCCTTCCAATGGGATACTATTATTAGTAACGGCAAGTACAATAAAGAGCAAATAAGTAGCCTTTCATTAAGAAAACAATGAAATGTAAAGTAACCAAAATTTTAAATTATAGTATCTTCTCAACTTCATTCCAAATATCATAAAATTATAATAATGCATTTATAGTTATTTGAAATTATTTATCTTTGCTATTCTTTAAAAATTTTACGACAACATTAAAACTTAAGGAAAAATTTGAAGAAAAGCAACCGAAATCATTTCATTAATTGTTCTGTTTCAGTTACAAAATACCAAATCATAGAAATCAGCTAATAATTTTGATTCACGGTGAATGTTCCATGGACATAAAAGAAATTCAAAATATCTTCATTAGAATAATTATTTTGCATTTTTCTTATCGAGCAAATACTTGATACTTGAGAATACTGAATGACAGCACCTTTCAAGGCACATTTGATGATATTTTTAACGTAATATTCTGGAGAATGTAAGTAACCCGAAAATATCTAAGAAAATTGAAACTGTAACCCTTACAATGCCTATATCAGTGAAAAGATAATTTTTCTATAATATAATGCAAAAAAATATAGTGTTCCATTTGAATTTAAAAAGTTTTGTCGGTTTTGTTTTCAAAATGTAACGTAAGACCCTTAGTATAACTTTCTTCAGGTAATTTTAATAGCGGAATGTAGTGCATCTTATGTTCATTGTGTATTCCGAAAAGCAAGTGAAAGCTTCTAGAACGAAGAAAGATGTAAGGAATTTTTCGAAACGCTTGCATCTGTCAAAATTTGTATAAAATGTCGATTATCTCGGAAGCGGTTAGATTTAGGTACAGGAAGGAACATTTTTGACTTATTTTTAATTTACATTGCAATAATATATAAGGTGTTCTATTTAAAATAACGATGTTGACAAATATTTTCGGTATTACCAGAACTGCTAAGTTGATGGCATTATTTTCATGGAAGAGAACATATCTGATAACTCCAGTAAACAAAATTTCAGTCATATTGTCTTTTATTCCTCTGACAAGGAGAAGGTAAGGCAATCGGACTTTTGTAATTTTTGATATTTATGGTATATGTAGTTTGGACCTTGAATAAGTATTTTCCAAAGTAGTTCGACGCAACGTTCATAAATTACCGAGATAATCGATTTTGAAGTTTTACCTGCCAGCTGAATCCACTACTAGAAGCGACACATTTTTCAACTGGGAGCATGACCTAGTTAGTAGCGTTCAGTTCCGGCAGTCACGAGATCACTGGTTCGAGTCTCGTCGCACGACATTTCTTTTTCCCCTTCAAAACACACCAATAAGTTTTTTTATTTTTTTTCTCATCTCGAAAACTATGTTATGAACAAACTACATATTATAATAACTACTTATGTACATATATGTAGGAATATTTTTCAAATATTTCATTAAAGTGCACAATTGATTGCTAAACAATATTTATTATGAATTAACAATAAGGTTTCTTTACAAAAACAAATGAGGTTAAGTAGGATGTTTCTTTATTTTATATTTACAATTAATATTTGACATTCTAAGCAGTGTGGCACGAGCCAGAATTGTACAGTTATCATAGAAACATGGGAAGCAGAAATTTTTTAAGCATCTAGTACACCGTATAAATGTTATGTTTTTACAGGCGCATTTTATTTTCAAAATATCGACGTCAAAGCAAACTTCGTTAACATTTTGAAAGATTGTGCCACACTGCGTAAAATGTCAAATACTAATTGTAAATATATAATAGAAGAACATCCTACCTGACCTCGTTTGTTTTTTTAAAGAAACCTTATTGTGCAGTTTAATGAAATATTTGAAGAATATTCCTACATATATGTACCACGTATGTAGTTATCATAATATTTCGTTTGTTCATAATTTTCGAGATGAGAAAAAAAATAAAAAAAAACTTATTGGTGTGATTTGAAGGGGAAAAAAAAATGTCGTGCGGCGAGACTCGAACCAGCGTTGTGACTATCGGAACTGAACGCTACTAACTAGGCCACGCTCCCAGTTGAAAAATGTGTCGCATCTAGTAGTGGATTCAGCTGGCAGGTTAAACTTCAAAATCGATTATATCGGTAACGTTGTGTCGAACTACTTAAGGAAAATTCTTATTCAAGGTCCAAACTACACGTATCATAAATATCAAAAATTATAAAAATCCAATTACCTTGCCTTCTCCTTGTGAAATGTTTAATAGGCCACTTACCGTGAAGAACTCTGTATAAATTTCTATAATAATTCAGGATGGATTTATTTCTTTTGATTGCAAGATACATTTATTGGCATACTAAATGCAACAAGAAATTGATAAGCCATATAAAAATAATGAAAATAGTTTTACAAAGCAATATAAAAGAACTGGAATTTTTCTTGAAACGAGAATGTTAGAATTACATTTGATTTATTTATGTTATGCGTATGATAACTCAGTCACATACCTATATAGTTAGGTACCCACGTATGTCGATTAAGGATTCATTTACCTAAGTGTTGCGTAAAATAAAATATAAGATTTTAAATAATCACATATTATTTTCAGACCTCAAAGTTACCTGTACAGAATTGAAAATACTCGATTTGTAGCTAATACTGATGAAATTTAAATCTGAATTGTAAAATTGTCAAAAAACGTAACAAAAACCATATTCAATTAAAAAAAAAAATTCAATAATTTTTCATCCATATTTCCGCACCGAACAGTGAAGTAAAAATAGAAAAATTTTAAACTTACTACCTACCACTATAAATTTAAAGTACTAAAATTCAAAGCTTCAATTTCAAACAGTACTTTCACGTGTATAAAGTGATTTTAAAACTAATAAAACATTAAATATCAAGTCCATCTTTAGCTGCACTAAATGACATTATCAATTCGTTAGGAGAATACTTCTAGGTTTTTATTTTCAAATAACAACTTCTCAGGAAAATGGATTACCCATCCTTTTGGAACCAAATTTCTTTTCTTCTTGTTCAGGAGTTCTCAGAACCTCAAAGGGCATAATAGAGCTTTCTATAATTTCCCTTTCGTCAGAGGGAAAATCCTCGAAGCTCATATTACTAAATCCACCGTCCATTTTAATTTTTAATGAAGATTTTTTTGATTTGCCACTGCCTTTCTTGTAAGAATTAAGGTTCCTAGACACTTTTACAGGCTTTGCCATGAAACTGGAACTCTCGTCGGACACGCTTTCATCAATTAATTGATACTTGGACTTCAGATCTTTATCTTTCTTTTTTTCCTTCTTCCCTTTCTGGAATACGTCTTGTGGCTCTGACGCAAATAATTCTTCGTGAAAATTACCTGATGAGCTACTTTTCACGGAAAAATTGTTTTTTTCTTGTGGCAACTGAAACTCCTGGGGACTCTCCAAATCTATGAAATATTGTTCTTTTTCTGGCGTGTTAACGCCTTCAAACACAGTTCCTTCTTTACTTGAAGCAACAGGTGAATAATGGTGAATACTAATGAAGTTCGTTTCAAATGCTGCTTGTTCAAAGAAATTTATTGGTTGAGTTACTACATTTCCGCTATCGAAATTCGAATTTATTGTCAGTATGTTGTAATTTGATGTAGCGGGTGCTTCATTATCGACACCGAAATCAGAACTGAGAAAAGGATTTAGGGAAATATTACTGGTAGGTTTGATCTCAGTATTATCGGTATCTACTTGGTTGACCGAAAAATCCGCAAAGGATTCTTTCTCAAAAACCTGCGGAACTGGTACAGGCAATATATTTTCCTGCTCTTTCACCTCAATAACCTCTTCGGTTTGTCTACTTTTTACTTTTGTTTTACCGAATGGGGCCATTGCAAATACATCGTGATCCTCAAAACTACTAGACGGGGCTATCCATATATCAGTTTGTTTCTTTTTAGCTTTATCAGGCGTCCACTTTGGATTGAATTTAATTTCGCAGTCTGAATCTAACTCGTCGTCCATGAGCAAAGGTCGTTCGCCATATTGATGACCTACAAATAACATATCTTCCGATTGAATAGCTGCCTTCTTAGCTTCTTCCCGCTGTTTAGCTCTTATTATTCTACTTGTGCAGTCTTCTTCGTGCGTAGCCATACTTTCGCATTCTGCGTGGTACGCGGACGAACCGCAGGTCTTTATACTTTCGCTAATCGTTTCACTAACTGCATCTTCTTTGACAGGTGCGGCTTCCACTACATCTTCGTCTATTCTTAAATCGCTTGCAGATCCTATTGAATCATCCGAATCTACGGCAACAGAGCCATTTTTTTTATCGGGCCTCCGCTTATCATTTTCGGTTGCCTTTTCTTCTCTATTACGTTCAGATCTAAAGTTTTTAATAGGTATTTCAACAGTTTTATATACAGAATGTAGTTTCTCGGGGATGTTGATTTTTCTTTTCTTTTTCGTTTTATCTTGTGGTTTAATATTCTCGACTTCTTCTTCAGAGCTACTGTTTGAAGTTACATCATATACACCCTGTATTAACTTTTCATATTTCGAACGGTCCTCTAAAGGCGCCTTTATGTAAGGCGGAGACATATCATTCTCGGGTTCTGTTTTAATGAGAGGTGCTTCTCCTTCAGAAGAAACTAGATTTTGCTCTGGCGAGTAATCATAGGGGAGGCTCTCCTCGATCAAAGGTTCTGTTATGATTTTTTTATACACTGGTGTAACTGCAATTGAAAGTTATCAAATTAATGAATTAGTAATAATAAAATTAAAAGTATAACACTTAAATAAATTTAAAAAATATAAACTTCAGGAAAATATTTGTATTCCTTATACAGGGTGTCCTAGAAAATAGTGGCCATACAGCACCCACTAATTGCTGAGATAGGAACAATTGAATTTTAATCAATTTATCTTAGTGAAATAATGTTTTGTTTAAAAATTATAAGGTGTTAAACTTCTTACTTTTGCTGTTTTTTTTTAAATTAATTCTGTGAACTGACATAAGGTGTATGAATCAAATTTGATGACTACCCTTATTTTTGAAAATATTTTCCCCACCTATGAAACTTGACTGAATTTCAAAATTAAATTCAATTTGCCGCTTTGAAAAAAGATACCAAATTGACTTTATAGTAGAGATCAATCCCAGAATTTCAAAATCTCAAAATCCCAAGTGTTTTGTAAGTTTTAATTCTTCCTCACCAGGATCTTTTCTAACTAAAAGCTGGCACATTTGAGTAATAATAACAATACCTATTCATGGTAAAGGCATTGTTTAGTCTAATAAAGGACTTTGATTTGAATTTAAGTATCTAACCTAAAATTAGTTTATAAAATGTTTTTATCCAACACTTGTAAATATACAGGCTGTTACAAATTCGCTTCTCACTACAGGCATCTCGGAAACAGTAAGAGGTACAAAATAGCTTAATTGGGGGCAAAGTTGTGTAATTAGGGGACCAACATTATACCTCTAACAAATCAACACTTTCTCATGGCCACTTTGCCCTCTATCGAATGGCATAATCAATTTTTAAAAGTAACGTTTCGTCTGTCTGGGATCATCATCAACTTCATTTTTTTAAATACGACCCTAGAAATTTTATTACATTTTTTGCAAGCCTTCATTATCCCCAAGCCTGAACCAGATTTAGACGTTTTGTCTCGAAAAATTCATCTTCAGTGTATTTGTTCCAAATTTATCTAAATTTTTATTATTACTTATTGAATTATCATACACTGTAAGTGTCGTTAGACCCTGTGAAATCCATCTAGTTATTTAAACTATTACCAACATGCGTTACAATAACACATTTATTATTAACTATTACCAACACTTGGTCATACATAACTCAATAAGTTGTTGTGTCAAAATTAAAACATTATTACAATTTTAATTTAATTATGACAAATTAATTCTTAAAAATGCATATGAACAACCAGAACGCCAACTGAATATTATTCTTCAAAAAATTTCAGTAAATGTTCAAAAACATTTTTGTTTTGGCAAACGCTGAAATTGAAGATCAGTGTAATATTATCGGAATTTATTATACCTGTAACCGCAACTGTTAAAGAGCATGTCAGATGTACTTGTATGAATATCAGGAAAAAAAAATAGATCGGAATTTGTTTGAATTTTGAGCACTCGAGAAGCCTAGAAATAACTATGGACGCGGGAATAAAACTAATAATTTTTTATTTTAATGGGTGGTGGTAATAGTTTAAATAACTAGATGAATTTCACAGGGTCTAACGACACTTACAGTGTACGATAATTCAATAAACAAAGAAATCTAAATAAAAAATTTAGATAAATTTGGAACAAATACACTGAAGACAAAACGGCTGAATCTGGTTCGGGCTGAGGCAGTACAGTATTGGGGGTCGTGAAGGGTTGAAAAAAATGTAATAAAATTTCTAGGGTTGTATTTAAAAAAACGTTTAAAAGTTGATGATGGTCCTGGAGAGGCGAAAGGTTACATAAAAAAATTGATTATACCATTCGATAGAGGGCAAAAAGTGGCCATGAGAAAGTGTTCTTCTTTTTTCAATATCACCTCAAACAAGGCTGAAATGAAAAAAAAAAACGGATTTCCAAAATTTTGTTTTTTTTCAAATATTTCGAAAACTAATCATGTTAGCCTTAATTTTTTAGAGGCATAAGTTGGTCCCCTGATTACGCAACTTTGCCCCCATTTAAGCCAGTTTGTATCTCTTACCGTTTTCGAAATCCCTGTAGTGAGAAGCGAATTTGTAACAGCCTGTATAATGATACTATAATTTCTTTGGTTTTAAAGGAATAATGTGGTCTATAACTCACTAGTGAGTTATGAAACCCTTGGTTAGAGACACAATTTAGGTTGACGCTCGCATCCTTAGTAATATTTAAAAATATTTTGATTTCGTTAAATTACTTTTTCTGACATGACAACTTGAAATTTTTAGTTACTTTTATTTATTATTAAAACGAAATTCTATGAAAGTGTTGGATAAAATTTTGTTTGGTACTCGTGTGTTACGTCATATAAGTCACTTGGGAAAACATTTCCCAGCGTGACTTATATATACCGTAACACAGTACCATAAATAACTATTTTTTATCAAAATCAGTACCACTTTTTTTTTATAGATAAATTAAGTCCCATATAAAAATGTGTATATAATAGTGATGTTTTTGTCACTTTGACAGCGATAAAAAGTTGCGTAGCTTTTAAAAAGTTTCCTGTCATTACAATTATTAAGTACTGTTGAAAGTGTGAGTATAAAATATACATAATATGAATCGTCAGAATAACTCCATTAGAAAATATAGCGAATATGTTAAAGGATTGGGCATATAATATGAAAAAGAAAACTGGGGAAGATTACAAAGAACATGCAGTTAAAACAATCTGGAATTCAACTGTAAAGATGATTAAAGAAAAATGTTTCATTGAATATAACATTAAATTTGATCTTTTTACCGACATAACTTTTTAAAAAAGCTCGTGATGCAAGAAACTGTAATAGCAATAGACAAGGAAAATATACTGAGAATGGCAAAATTGGGGAATATAAATGAACCAGAGTGACTACAAAAAAAATGCTTTTATATAGCTTCTTATGAATTGGCTTAGAGGCGTGGAGAGGCTGCAAACTGTAAAATGTACCATTTTAAAAGTGAAAAAAATCAAGAGGGAACCCCAACAGGAAGAACTGATTGACTGATTGGCAAAATTATTTCGTTACAAAGAGAAGTTTATCTGATAAAAAGAAAAGCTCGTGATTTTACTGTTGATAAAATTTAGGGTCAATATTTTTAATCCCAAAATCCCACACTAGAATCACAAGTACAATCAATTCGGTTTCTTATAGGAACGAAAAGAGTTCATATAAATATAACTGCTAAAATCTTTCATTTCCCATACTTACTTCTAATTTTCAAGAGCAGCACATTGAATCTTCTGTTTTTACTTGAAATCTCAGAATTTAAAGAGAAATTGACGAGATATTTTTTGTGGTGGTCAGACAATTAAGTCATTCTCCTTAAAAGATCCATAGGCATGGAAAATATTTTCAAGAGACTGACATATGTGCCCCTGTACGTCACTGATGTAGAGAATTAAATGTTTGAGGATGATTTTCTGGGTTCCCATGCCCTTATAACATGTACCAAATTTGTACCAGTTATCTAGGATATTATTGAAAAACCATTTGAAAAGTACAATTTTAACACCCTTTAACTTTTAAATAAAGTATTTTTGGACTAAGGTTACTCAAACTTTTAGACTAAAGTAAGTCAACTGTTTTTTTTATATATAATTCAATACATACAGTGTTAGAGAAAAAAGCGCAACAAATTTGCAGGATGATAAACTTACTTGTACCAAATTTCAATGAAATGCATTGCTCTTTGGAAATGATATGGCAATTTGATTATAAAAAATTATCTTTGACGACCTATTATTTCAAAAACAAAAGACAGTAGGCGGCCTATGATGCATATGATACTATCATAAATATACAGGGTGTTCCTTAATGATATGAGCACATTTAAGGGAGCGATTCATATGGAAAATTAATGATAGTTTGCTTTATAAATTATGGTCCTAAAATGCTCCGTTGTGAAAATACAGTGTTAAAATTTTAGGAAAAGGAAGGCAATTAATTATTATTTTTGAAACGCTTGAGATATTTTAGTGATATTTAGTACGTAGTGTTAGTTAATAAAGGCGCATGTTTTTCAATACAAACATCATTTTTAGCTCAAACAGTGGCGTGACCACGAGCACTTACTTTAATATTTAAAAAAAAAAAATTGGTACGCCAATGATTTTTACCAAATAAAATTATTTTTGAAATCCCCGTTCAATTCGAAAAATAAGAGCTCTCTTGAGTTTTTGTCCTGTGATGTGCCATTTTCGAGCAAAAAAGACTTACAGAATTATTAATAATTTAATAGCAAAAATTAAATACACTATAGGCTGGCACCTGCGCGTAATGAACAACAACAATTAACAACATACATCATTAACATAACATAACATTACAACTAATATCAAATTATCATTACAAAAATTATTGAAAATGGCCTCGTTTACTTAATATGCATGTTTCCGCCCTTTGTCATGGAATTGCACAATCGTTGAAATATTCCCGAAGTATTTTTTATTCTATCACATGCAGCAATTATTCTTTCTCTTAATTCCTCTACAATATTAATGGGACTTGTGTTTACTAGCGTCTTAAGGTGACCCCATAAAAAGAAATCTAAGCTATTGAGGTTGGGGGACCTTGGTGGCCATTCTTGAGGCCCACCGATTTGGATAAACAGTTTGTAAATAATTGTGAACCATTACACTGAAATGTGCTGGTGCACCATCGTGCATGTACCATATTTGGTTTATTTTTACTATCGGAACATCCTCAAGCAACAAAGTCAATTCTTCTTGAAGGAAATTGCTGTAAGATTGTCGTCCATTAAGTCATCTCAGCAGGAAGAATGGTCCAATAAAGTGGTCACCAATAATTCCTGGTTAACCAAAAATTGGTGTTGGAAATGAGTTTCATTATGGCATGTGGATTTTCATCTGTCCACAAATGATTGTTGTGAAAATTTTGAATGGCATTTCTTAAAAAATTAGCTTTGTCTGTGAACAGAATGTGTGCACCAAATTGCGGATTTTGCGCAACATTATGAAGCTACCACTGACAAAAAGTGACACGGTTTGGAAAATCTCTAGGAAATAATGTCTCTACTTTTAAAATGTAGTTCGAATATAACAAAAATCCACTAAAATTCTCCAATCAATTTGATGGTAAATATTCAAATATCTAACGATCTTCCTTTATTTGGGAAAAAATGTTTGGCATGCCATTTTTTTCTTTAAAAATATCAAAGTCAGTGCTTATATGCACAACACTGTTAGAGCTAACAATTATGTTTGCATTGAACAACATGCGCCTTTATCAACTATCGCTACTTACTAAATATCACTGAAATATCTCATGCGGTTTCGAATATATTAATTAATTTCCTTTTTTTTTCTTAAAGTCTTAAAATTTTAACACCCCGTATTTTCGCAATGGAACATTTTGGACCATAATTTATAAAGCAAAACAAGCATTAATTTTCCATGTAGAATCACACCCTTAAATATTCACATATCATTAAGGAACACCCTGTATAAACTACTACTTTAACAGTCAAACATATTTTAAGTTTTTATTGAGTATAACAAAAAGAGCAGATTAATTTATTTTCGATTACATATTTTAATTTTCTTTTAATTACGTGTTTTGTGACTAATTTGATCACATTATTGTTGAATTTTAATTCACCTCTACAATTGATTTTATTTTCTTTTGTTAGAAAAAATTTACACAGTTTACAAAATTATATGTTTTTTCAGAAAAAAATTGATTTTTAACAATATTTAAAATTACTACATTCGATATACATACCTTAACGGCTTCAATAATAGACTTTTTATTTCCATACATTATGATATGCATATCACAAACAATTTTTCCATTTTCACTTAAGTACATGGATGTACAGTTCAAGAAAGTAGATATTAGATAAAAAATAATGATAAAGGTGATAAGTTAAAATGTATACTTTGTCTAAAAGTTTTGTGGCTGCACTCCTCTAGTGCAGATAATTTTCATTTTTATTTCTTATTAACTGTTATTTATGCTGTATTTCAATTACCATACTCCACTGCCTCAACACATGATTTGCGTATCGTGACATTCAAAATTAAACTCGATAAAACACTCTTAGAACAAGAATTTGAAGCAAATCTGCATCAATTTATGGGTGTACGAGTACAGTTTCTTAACATATCAAGAAAAAAACATTGTAAGCCTGATACGATTTTTTTGTCAACTTTAAAAAAATTTTTTTTAATTTTTGGACTCCAATTCAGTATTAAATAAATAAAAAAATATTTTGTACACTAGTCAAAATAAATTAAAATACAGGGTGTCACCTAACAAATGTTAGACATATCAAGGGTATAATCTAGTACCCAAATGGTGTCGATTTAACCAAACTTGCTTAAACATATGTCACAAAAAAGTAACACGATGTTAAAGTTTCTCTTTTTATTTCTTGTTTTCTTCTTAACTCAGAACCCAATGAATTGATTTCAGGAAAATTTGCTGTTGCTTAGTTTCTCTTCATGAAGTATGCAGTGATTATGTTTCTATTAGGTTAAATCATACAGGGCGTTCTATAGTAGGATCGTATTCGATGTAAAGTAAAGTAAAAAGTTGTGGATCTTTTATCAAAGGAAAACCGTGTCATTATTTATACAACGCGCAAGATGAATTTCAAATTTAAAATGAAATTGAATGTAAAAACTGAAATACCGCATCATACGCATTGTGTTTAGTCCAATCAATTTGTCACGGTCTTATGTTAAATTTACAAAAACTACCACCTGGAAACAAAAAATATGGTGATATAGGAAAAAAAATTCTAAGAAAGATAGTGTATTTTTCCTGTGGCGCATAAACGGCGAAGTTAACCTAAAAAAAATTCATAAAAGTTAAAAAACGGTTTTTCGCGAATTAAAAAAAACTTGAACTCCTATCGAAAAAGTTAAATGAGAAAGTTGTAGCTATTAAAAAAACCTATTGATTCATATTTTTAAATATATATATTTAAATGCTATATTAGTTTTCGAGATATATCGAAAAAACCGTCAAAAATCGACTTTTTTTATTTTTGCTGTATCTCTTGCAAATTAAGATTTTAAAACTTGTTACTTGCTGTAAATGTAGTTCTCAACAAGCAAAAAAAGTACCTTTTTTAAAATTAAAAAATGTTAAAAATTTTTCGTTATATCGATTTTTCAAAAAAAAAGTCATCTCGAAAATCGGCTCTTCTTGCTCGACAAATAGTCGCAGAGAAAATGAATCAGGACTCATTTTTTTTCCTTGAGAGTTGTACTTTCATGGTAAAAAAGAGTGGTAACGATTTTATTCATTTCAAGTGTCCAAAGATGACTGAAAAAAGTAAAAAATTTTTGCTCACCTTTTTCTTGAATATCTTTTTCGATTTTCATTTCTAGAATCTGCTGGCATTTTTACGCGATTTTTTTTTTAGTTGCTCTTTGACCTTCTGGAGCCGAGAAATTTTTTTTTCAAAAAATTCCACAGGCCGCTATTTAAGTGCTACAGCTACCATTCTTACAGAGATTGAAGTTGAAGACATATTTTCAATAAAAAAATACTGTGGTTCATTTTAGCTACTTCTACATTTTTAATTGTGCGTCAAACCGAAGCATTCGAGGGCGGCGCGAGCTAACAGTAGAGGGCGGCGGACTGGGGGTAACGCTACTTGGCCGCGCCGAAAACTGAATTCACGCATTCAAAAGCGCTCTTACTTTCAAAATCTTCATTATCTCGACTTCTGGATGTACAAAAATTCTTTTGTACTTAATTTGGAATAGCTCGACGAGATAAACCAAAATATGACGTTTACGACAGCCTCAAAAGCATAATTACCTTTGAAAAAAATATCATATAGTCATCAAAATTAGACCATGATTCTTTTGACGTGTTTGAATTACTCATTGATCGATTCCTGTAATAGACATTATCGAGAAATGAAAATCGAAAAGATATTCAAGAAAAATGAGACCAACAAATTTTTATTTTTTTCAAAATCATCTAAAATCGTTATCACTCTTTTTTACCATGAAAGTACAACTCTTAAAGAAAAAACTGAGCCCTGATTCGTTTCTCTACGACTATTCGTCGAGAAAAAAAAGCCGATTTTCGCGAAATCATTATAACTCGAAAAAATTTTTATATTTTTTAATTTTAAAAAAAGGTACTTTTTTGCTTGCCGAGGGCTACATTTACAGCAAGTAACAAGTTACAAAATCTTAATTTGCAAGAGATACAGCAAAAACAAAAAGTCGATTTTTGACGGTTTTTTCAATATATCTCGAAAAGTAATATAGCAATCGATATATTTAAAAATACGAATCGATAGGTTTTTTCAATAGCTAAACTTTCTCATTTAACCTTTTTCGATTGGAGTTCAAGTTTTTTTTTTATTATTAGCGAAAAACCATTTTTTGAATTTTATGAATTTTTTAGGTATTTTTTGTAAGCTCTTCTACCTATTTATTGGACTAGTTCTGGTAATAGCTGTAGTCACCCAGGTGAATCAAGTGTACGAAATGGTTGGTTATATGTCAAATGCTAACCTGTCGAGCGAATTTAAAAAACAAATAATAAATTACATTTAAAATACATAGTTTATGAGAATATAGGAATTTTTGTAGGTGAACTGATCCCTTCATAATGTACATATAAAAAAATTATTCAATTTGTAACCGCCTTAAAACCGTACTGCACTGGATCCCTTGACAGGCAATAATTTATTACTTTGCATCGAATATGATCCTAATATAGTTGAAGTATGCAACATTCGATAGGTGACACCCTGTATACAAGGAACTACTACTTTTTTAAGATTGTATGTAACTTTTAAAAACAAATAGATCTTTATATAAATTGGTACAGGGTATTTTGAGAATGTGTTATTTCAAATAAAAAAATTTGCCGACAAAACTTATGATTTGCAATACTGAGGAATTTATAGTTTCTTACTCATTCTTAGGATTTATTTAATAAAAGATATTTGAGCTTATTTTTTTTTAATTATTATGTTAATAGTCTGTACATCTATAAATAGAAACACCCCGTATGAAATATAACTTAATTTTTAAACTTACTTTATTTATCTGGAACAGGAGGCGACATAATTCACCAAACGAGAAAGATAATTTTTTTGGGGACGTTTTCATTTTAATTTTACACAATTATGATGAGAGAATGCTTTAATTTATATTAGCGAGATTATTTAAAGCAAATGATAGTATACAGCAAAGCCGATGCACGTCTGAGGATATATTTACAAAAAGGCTGTTCAAATGAACTGATAGTGGGTAAGTTAATTGTATCTATTACTACTGGACAATATTAGTAGAAGCCCACCACCGTTATTCTGGAACAGCCATTTTTAGAGATATTCATAGAAGGTTCGAAAAAGGTAAAAATTTCACGTGAAAATTTTTAACTTTTCCTTGAAAATGAGGTAAATAAATAGAATAATTATAACATAAAGCAACTTTATTGCTGCATAAAATACAATAATAGCTGTACAAGAATTAATTTTATTTCTTCTAGTTAGTAAAGACAATCACAATAACAATTTTTCAATACAGTCAGTGATATTCTTGTTATAATAACTATAAAGTTCCACATAGAAGGAAATGTAAGTAAATAAGCGAGGTGTTGGAAAGAATGCAAAAGAAAAAGAAATGATTTATAACCCAATGGAAATGAAAATATTTCTAAAAATGCTGTTCCAAATTTCTTTGGATTAACCAAACTTAACATCATTTTATATAACTTGATTGAATACATGCAATTTACAATTCAAATATTTAGTATCACAAGTATCTATAATACTAGAAACAAGAAAAAACCATTAATATAATTCAACATTGACATATTTTAGTGTTTATCACAAAATTTACTACTAAGGAACCGTATTGATGCAATTACTTCAGTTCATTTACATAAAATTCATGAAATTACAAGCACAATAAAATTAAAAACAAAATAGTCATCTAATATACCGGGTGAGTCAGTTTAATATTCGCGGCCTCATATCTCTTTTATTTCAACAAATAGCTATAACAAACCCTATATATTTTTAAATCGCCGCTCAAACTCTAGCAAATGACATTATTAGATCGTCTCCATGGTAACATAATAATATGTCAAAATTGCTATAGTCAACTCTTTTTGTTCAAATGGCACACTATATATTTTTTTATCAGATTTTTTTTTTCTGTGTTCAGCTATATAAGGAAATTTATAGTTCCGTTAGAAATATTGCTAGAAAAACAGCAAAAAAGATGAACCCTCCTTTCAGTAGCTTTATTCTGAAAAATGATAGCCAGCTGTAGAAACAACTGAATTTTGACGTTTCTAAATAACGGTTTATTAAAATAGTTGACATTTTGTACCTACCTATTCTGTCTATAAAATATCTAATTATAACATGAATACTTACAGTAACCAAAAAACTAGATATGATTTTAATTTATGGCGAGGGCCGAAAACTGCCAGGTATTTATACCAACATAGTTTTCCGCAGAGACAATTTCAGATAAAATTTTCCAAAAGTTAGCCAAGAATTTGGCGGCAGATGAAAGTTTTCAGAAGAAAATAAGAGTTTTTAAACTCAGAAAGGAAGAGGAAGATGAAGAACATTCAATAAAGATGTTAACTGGCCTGCTAAATCTCCGGATCTCACACCTATAGATTTCTTTCTTTGGCCTTACGTAACGACCTTAAAAACAGAGTAAGAGTAGAATGTCGGAGATTAAATGAAGAAACACTAGAATGTGTTTGTATAGAGGGAGTGATAAACAGAACTATTCTGTGTTTGGAAGCAAATGGAGGTCATTTTGAAGATTTGAATTAAGTATTGTTTTAAATTGTTATATTATTATCGTATTAAAAATAAAACATATTACTTTAAAAAACATAGTAACTTGTTTCCGCAGATGGCTATCATTTTTCAGAATAAAACTACTGAAAGTAAGGTTAATCTTTTTTGCTGTTTTTCTAGCAATATTTCTAAAGAAACTATAGACTTCCTTATATAGCTGAACGCAGAAAAAAAAATATCTTCCAAAATTGATAAAAAAATATATAGTGTGCCATTTGAACAAAAACAGTTGACTATAGCAATTGTGACATATGTTACCATGGAGATGATCTAATAATGTCATTTGATAGAGTTTGAGCGGCGATTTAAAAATATATAGGGTTTGTTGTAGCTATTTGTTAAAATAAGAGAGATACGAGGTCGCAAATACCAAATTGAATCACCCGGTATAAATTTCAAAATTTATTTAAGAATAAAATAATTATTTGTTGAAACTAACTCATATTTATATGATTTAAAATTAAAACATAGTATTAAAAAAAAACTTTACAACTAAATGTTTGCCTGCGGAGATTATTTAAATTTATCCTTGTTATAATTGATACGGTAATGGACAAATTAAAGAAGAAAACTATAAGCAATTTTTTGTAATGAATCTATGTATTTCACAGAATTATCTGAAGTAAGGCAAGAATACAAGTTCTCTATTTTTAATGCTGCTTTGTTAGAGCCTTTGTTGTACTTATATACATCTAGTTCTAATTACGTTTTATAGGAAATACCATCATTACGTTCCGAAACTTTGTTTTGACGTACCCCCCACTCACACTGCCTCTTATTATATCAGTTTTCTTTTGACATACCTATGTCATTATCCCTTGCCACACATTTACCGATGAGTTTATAAGTTACGCTACCGTATAAGTTAAAGAATAGTTGACCAATGCCCACAAATTGCGATGTTTTGTAAGCTGTCAGCTCCAGGGGGCGCCACGAATGACACCTTTATTACCACATTATAACAGTTTAAGTAACGAACCTTCTCTTTTTATGGTAAGCATTTTTAGATTTGAAAGTGTTGACTGTGCTGCCCCCTAGCCGCGGAGAGCCTAAGCTCCACTAAAACTGCGGCAAACTCAACAATTAACGGACCATCGTATTGATCGAGTTACCTTGGATTAACTCTGTTTCACATCATAACCACCATATATGTATTAATAAGTATAACTTGAACCATTTATACAAGGTGATTCACAACATATCCAAAAAATGTGGTCTGAGATATGGAGTCAATATCGTAAAAAAATTTTTTGTAAAATCCTTATAGTTTCCGAGAAAAAAATTATTGAAGTTGTAGTACATTCAACCATTACATAGCCGGGCAACTGTAGTCTCTAGCGTCACACGCAATACGCGTGGAGAGCCACATGGCCTCAGCGAGTCCGAATACTGAAATCCGATTGTACAATTGTCATCGTTGCGATAGTGTTTACTGTGGTGGTGTTTACAATAGTTTTTTAGTAGTTAGTGTCAAAAATGGCTAGCATGTATAGCAATTCGGAGTTGATGGATATCGTTTTAATTTATGGTGAAGCAAGACAACATTTGTATTATGGTGAAGCATTTCATTTTACTTATTTACTTGTATCGTTTTGGAACTAAAAAGTGGAGGGTATGTCATTATAGTTAAGGAAGCGATATATCCATAGATATATATTTACAAATGGTATTAACCTATAAATTTGTATGTGTGCATTTTCTCAACTAAAAAAACAAGCGGTATACACAAACAATTTACTAGTTATCTACCATATACACTCTGATATTTTGCAGAATTTCAATTTTTTAAACAATTTTCTAAAGGAAATATTTACAAAAAAATCTAATCTGACTAGTAAAAATTGTCTTTATATTTCTTTTGGAATGCTAATACTATGTCATATTTCTATATTAAGTACCATTTAATTATGAAGGTTGAGCCTTATTATACATTAGTTAATATATATTAATTGTTGAAATTTAATTTAGAGCACAATTTATATATAAATTATCTTAATATTTGATTGAATCCTAGGATTGAAGTTTGTCATATCTATTTTGAAAATTTAATTCCAATTTAGGATTATATTTAAAATAAATGTATGTATCCCAACAATTTTAACAACATGATATAGACAAAAATGTTAGTCGACATACAAACGACAAACACAAATTGTATCACATACATTACATACACACAATTTTTTAAAATAATAAAAAAGGTTGTAAGTTCTTCCCTCTACTAGATGTCAAATGTTACATCTACCTGATTTAAAATATGCCTCGTTACCTTAATATTTCTTGATGACACCCACCAATGATTATTTTGCATTGCACAATACTTAATTTGAAAAATTACATTGCCATGTAAATATAATTAAATAAAGTTTCTAACATTATAAAAAAATATGTGGGATGTTCTGCGTCAAACAGAACAAAGCTGTGCCAAAAAGTCTCGTTGACAGATGTGAACGAATAAAGGCTAGGAAGGCCCCTTTTGAAAAGTGAGTGGCTTCTACCAAAACTTCAAAATGGCGACCCAATATGGCGGCTAAAAGTCGGCAGAAAATCATGTATTTGAAAAGAATATTTGTAAAAAACTCATGTTAAGACAAATTTATCCAAATATAGCATTAAAATATATGTACTTGACGTGCTTTTAAAGTAACTATAGTTTTTATTCAAATTTCGAATTGGCGAATTTTCAATATGGCGCCTATAACGCTCAAAAGCCACTAAAATTCACAAAGAAATAGTATTAAAGATCGCACAGCAATTAAATTTACCCCAAAAAGCCTTATTAGAGGATTCGTGGATTCTGAGTAATATTCTAGTCAATTCATTGAATCTCAAAATGGTGGATCCAACATGGCGCCGTACGGATAAAAAATCGCAGATATTATTAAGAAATCTATACTAATGATGCCAGAATCATTCATTTTAACTTAACAGGACTCACTGGGTTCTTTACATCCATAGTCTTAATTTCCAGTGTCAAATTATCAAATCTCAAAATGGCGGATGCCCATAACAGGCATGAACTGCTAAAGTTTGCAGGAAGTACTTATGATTGAACGACTGAATTTATGTAAATAAGGCTTACTAAAGGGTTTTCGAGATTTCTTTTTGATTTTAGTCGAATTATCTGCAATAAATGAGTTAATGACCCAATAGCTATACAAATGTTATATCAACTCAAAAGTAAATTGTGTCATGTCTGTTTCAAATTAATTTTTCTATCGTAAAAGTTACTATTTACTAAGAAGCAGCAAGTAAGTTTTAAATATTTTGGAACAAAATTGAACAATGGAAAAAAATTGCTTGCATATAACACACAGGATATTCTCGTAAAAAGGTCTGTACGATTTTTTTTGTAAAATTTTCAAGTAGGAAAGATTTAAGATAATATTTTCTTTCATTGCACATTTTTCACAAATTTCTAAATTAATTCTTCTCATTTAAGCTTGAAAAACGGCACATTGGATATGCCATTTTTGTATTGATAAACATGACTCAACAATATCATACATCAGCCCAAAGATCCTTAAATTAGCCTTGTTTACAGGTAAAGGTAAACCTAACTCTCTTTTGGATTTCCTTTGAACTTCAGCAATTTATGCCTATTATGGGCGCCATATTGGATCCGCCATTTTGAGATTTGATAATTTGACTGGAAAATCAGACAATGGATCTAAAGAATCCCCAGTGATTCTTTTCAAGTTAAAATGAATTCTGGGATCGTTAGTATCGGTTTCTTAAAAATGTATACGATTTTTTACCCCAACGGGCGCCATGTTGATTTTGTGAATTTTAGTGTCTTTTGGGCGTTACAGGCGCCATATTGAATCCGCTAATTCGAAATTTCAGATTAAATTTACATTAAAATGAGTTTTTTACAAATATTCTTTTCTCAATATGTATATGATTTTTCTGCTGGAGACCATACTGGGTAGCAATTTTGAATTTTTGAAGGAGCCACTCGCTTTTCGAAAGGAGCATTCCTAAAGAATCTTTAAAGCCCTTATTCGTTCACATCTGCCAACGAGAATTTTGGGCACACATTTGTTCCGTTTGATGGGGAACGTCCCATATATATTTTACATTTCGACTGATTTCACACGAGTAATTTTATGGTTTTGAAAGCTACATTAAGTAATAACAATAGAAAATAAGTTGGCTCTGCCTATTTCAATAGCCAATTAAAATGTATTTTTTTTTTTATAAATGGTGCTAACTGCAGTAGGCACTGGTCATAAAACAATTTATATAATATTTCCAAATTATTTAATCAACCAATTGCATATATTTTTTTAATATGTAGAAGTAATCAATTTTTTAACTTTATGACAAAGTTTTACGTTTCACAAAACTTCGTATTTTTTCTGCAATAATGTACGATACAACTGTTGAGAAAAATTACCTATAATCTGACAATGGAATGTTTTGCTCCAAGCCCATTCACGAAAAGTTGTATTATTAATCTTCATTATCAATAATAATTAAATAATTGTCCACACAGCACTACCTGTCCCCATACTCTGATATTAGTACTACAATATCTCGATCTAAGTAAATCTAAGAATATATACTGAATATTATCAAATCTACTATTGTTATATAGTATCTCAAAAAGAGCAAAATAATTATATTGGATAAAATTATATTTTATATTCTATTTAAAAAATTAATAGCTCTCGATATCCTGCTTACAGCAAAAAGAAAAACAAGAATGGTAGACCTAGTTCTTACAGTATTAAGATTGATTACCTGAGGAATGTAGTCCTGCTTTGTTTGATCTATCACGGGTCCTAATAGGAAGACTAAAAGGAGCACTGCCGAAAGGATCTTCTGTAACTGACATTACAAGACTTTCTCGAGATTTAACACCTTGTATACCTAAAAATAATTTATATTTTTTACATTTTTGTAGATTTTTACACTGTTCAATAGGACTGGCCGTTATTTGTTATCAATGTTTATGCAGGGTGGTTGTAGGTATATTATCAAAAAATAATAATATATCCGACAAATGTTTTTTGAGATTTGAGATAATTGTTCAAATAAGGCATACACTTTTTGAAATCGAATATTTTCAAACAGTCAATGTCAAACTTTTACGGAATATTTTTTATGGTAAATGACTGTATTTAACAGAAATTTTAAAGATGTCTCCTTTGTAGTTCTGGTAAAAACAATAATATGAAAAAATATTCCAAACAAGTTATAAAAAAAATTTTACACATTTCAAAAGTATTTTTTAAGATACAGAATGTCTCGTTTATAACAGACGTACTTTATTTGTTTTTATTAAATAAGAGCACTCTGTACACCACTGCATTTTTTAATTTTTCATTGATACGAAGCATATCCACAAAGTAAAGAGTATTGACACTCTGATGCTCTGTGGTTTTTGATTTGGACAAGGTTGCCAACACTGCATTCAAGGCCAAGGTGTTGGAAGCAGAATCCGCTCTCATTTGTCTCAGTCAGTTGAGAACTGTTGTTGTAGTGGTGTGTTAAAATGAGTGCCGCTATTCTGAATCCCGCCAGTTGCGAGGTGGTGAGGTGCGTAATCTGGATTCTTTTTGCAAAGGGAAAAGCGTTGTTTGAGATTTCTAACAAAATCAAAACTATTTATGGGAATGGTGTGATGAATCGTACTAATGTCGTGAGTATAAAGGTGGCAAAACGAATGTTCATGATGAACAAAGGAATGGGTGTCTCTCAATCGTGATTGATGAGATGGTGAAGAAGATCGAAGAAATGCTTCGTGGCCACCTTTGATTGACTTTGGACGAGATGAATGCAGTGTTTCCAGAGATCTTCAGATCTCTTCTGCATGAAATCATTACTAAAACATTTGGTTATCGAGAATGTGTGCGAGATGGGTATCAAAACAGCTCACAAAGCCAACAGAATCACGCTTTAAACTGGAAAGTGAACAATTCCTCGACTGTAACTGGCAACAAAACGTGAGTGACATGATTGTCAATGCAGTGACAATATCCGTCTTCACCGTCACCAAAAAAGTTCAAAATTATTGTTTTGACTGTAAAGGGAGAAACAATGAATGCTGCATGGTACTGTGAAACCCTGAAAACTCTACGGAAAGCGATACACAACAAAAGGAGAATGTTAAGAAAGGGAGTATTCTTGTTGCATGAAAATGAACGTCCCCACAGCCAACGCCGCAAAGCAACTCTTGGATTCATTCGCTTGGTACATCATCAATCACCACGCTCACAGACCTGACTTGACACCTGATTTTCATCTTTTCTCTTCTCTAAAGGTGTTCATTGGTAAAAAAAGATTTTCTACTGACCGTGTTCACGATGCCGTGAAACAATGCGCCCGAGAGGTGACGGCACATTTTTTGACCAAGGTATCAGAAAGCACATCTTTGGCTCACAAAGTGCATTAAGGTTGGAGGCAACTATGTTGAAAAATAGTGTTTGATGTACCTTTCTGAAGGAAATGGAAATTTTTCATATACCGCCGTTTCGATTTTTTAAAAATTAGGTACTTTTACTTTGTGGATATGCCTTGTAGTTATTTTACAATTTCTGATAAATGCAGTTTTTAACTATATCACATTTTTAATCAACATGTTTTATTTTAGATAAAATATAAATAAAAACTAAATACTTTTTTTTAATTGCAAACTGAAGACAGATTTGCACAATTTAGTATTTTTTCAGTTCATTTTCATTTTTTTTTTCTTTTAATAAAAGAACTTTTTTTGTATGATAATGCTAAAATTGAAAAATTTTAAATAGATCAATTTTAAAACGGTTTTTACTGTCAAGGATATTTTGCAAAAGTTCAACAATATTTTTAGGAATATTTAACGCTGCTTATCTAAAAAACATAGCAAGGCTGTGTAAATCTGTTTGTACTTACTACTCTGACTGCCCCTTCTTATTTTATCAAATTCGGCGCCGAAGATGTGATCTTCAGTCATCTGACTAAATGGCGTCTCTTCGAACGGGTTCCAATCTGCTACATCGGCAGAGAGCGATCTACTATCTGGAGCCATAGGGTGACTTACATCAGTTGTCGATGCTGATGTACCGATTGGAGCTAGTGGTCTATTGACATCCTCTCCTGAACAAGTTGGTGAATCACTAGCTCGAGGTTTAATCGAGGATTCAAATGGTGCCAAAAACTGAGATGTTTCGGTAGCATATGCTCTGCAACAAAAATTTAAATACAGTTGTGACCTATTTGAAACCGGGAGACCCTCAAAATTTTTATTTATATAGAGATTTTGACTAACTTTTTTTTGATTTGTAGAGGGGAGAAAAGTGTATTTTAAGACCAAGTATCATCATTTTTATACAAAAACCAAGATCTACCAGATCATTTTTGGAGAGTAAAAATTGAAGAAACCATATTAGCGATTTTTTTTAGAAAAAATCTGAGTACCATAAAAAATACTGCATATTAATAATTCTGTGGCAAAATTAAAAATTACATTATTCATTATTGTTATGAGGACGAAATAGTCCTCTTATTGAATAGCCGCCAAGATCACCTGACTTGACGCCACTCGACTTTTTCCTTTGGGGCATCCTTAAGCAAAAAGTGTATAAGTCAAGACCACAGTCAGTAGAAGAACTATGCGCTAGAATAACTGAAGCATGTGCAAATATTACCACAGAACAACTGAGAATAGTAACCTAGAACATACATGATAAATGCCTTGAAATAAAAGGCGGATTGATGGAGGCAACAAAAATTTGATTAGCTCTTCTCTTCTCCAATAATTTTGTGGAATATTGATTTGAATAAAAATAGTTATTGTCAGTTATTGACGTTTGATTCCACAGCTTGCTTTGTCAGACGAAATAGAGTCATAACAATAATGAGTTTTTTAATTTTCCCACAGAATTATTAATATGCAATATGCCAATTTTTCAATTTTTACTCTCCAAAAATGATCTGGTAGGTGGTTTTTGTATAAGGGTGTCCCAGTTTCAAATGGGTCACACTGTATATATTAAAATTAAATATATTGGATGTTACAAAAAAGATGGGTTATGCCTTTAACCACAGATTCTTTGAGAGAAAGTAACAAGACTTTCCTCATGCCATTTTTTTATCATCTCTTTTTCAAAGGGACAAATTAAAAAATAAATTTTTATCAATAATTCCATTATTATTTAATACTGATTTTTTTTTCTAAAATATTGAACAATGAATCTGACATAATTTACACAAATGTATCCAAGGCGCTTGAATCAACAACCATGGAATAATGTTGTAGAAATTAGGTGCATGTGGCTCAACACTACCACTAATTAATTGGTCTATTTAACTTTTATCTATCGGGCAGAAAACAATATGTTGCGTTCAATGGCTTTAAATCACATGAATGTGTTACGTTCTCTGAAGTACCTCAAGGAAACAACTTAAGACCCCTACTGTTCAAAACATTTATAAGTGATATAGTGGACATTACTGATGTTGAACAATGTCTTTATGCATATGATCCAAAAATTTATAGTGAAATATAATCAATAAATTACTGCATTCATCTGTCTAATAAATTAATATGAATTACAGAATGGTGTTCTGCAAATTGTCTGAGTCAAAACCTGTCTAAATGTCTTACGGCCAGTTTCACAATCGTTGGTTATCTTTTTGGTAATGTAAGCTTGACTCAAGAGATAACTTGTGGTTAAACAATTCAACTGTTTCACAACAGCCATTANCTAAGATTAAGGTTAAGTTACGGCTAAGTTAGGACTAATACTTTTTTATAAACCAACCATTATTTGTGTATTATTTAGCATAATATACTGTCCTTTTAACTTTTTAGCAAGGAAGATATGTATGTGCAGAAAGAAGTGCAATAATAAGAATAATAATAATTCTCACCACCCTACTTGCTGTGGCTTTACTAACTCCAAAGAAATCTGCAGAGGTTCTTAGAAAATATCCATTGGCAAAAAAATTTAATATCAAAAGTAGCTGTATGCATTGAGATAGTTATTTCGATGTGAGAAAATAAAAAAATTAAGTATTGCAATTTTCAAAATATATAGAAATATACAGGGTGTCCCATAAGCACATGATCAAAAAGGTACTACGACATTCTTTGGCTCAAAAGAAGACGATCTGACTTAACTTCCATTAAGAAAAAATGTCTAGCTCCTCTGCTATTAACTGTCAAAGTTCTTGAAAAAAATATATGTTTTTTGTAATATCTGGAGAATGTTACTATGAATTTTAATGAAACTTGCTGTGGACTTATTCCTAAGTAAGACTTATGTTTTGATGAAGCAACCGCGTCCATTCGCCTTGGGCAAGTGGTAAATTCTTGAATGTCTTGGTACAAGACTTACCAGAACTTTTTTATTGGTCGCTGGAATCAATTCATTTTTTTTTATTGATGCATCAGTCCTTTTTCGAGATTTCCGTGGTCTTGGTAAAATCTTGTAGCATTCATAGTTTTTACGCAAAAAAATATTTTCTGTTTTGTTGTGACAACAATTTTAGACGTATCGCAGTAAATCTGCTCTTTCACAAGAAGCATTCTCTAATAATTATGCCAATTCTTTTACCTAGAAATCAATATTGAAAGTAAAATGGTCTCAATTTTAAATTCTGTCATCATGCGACAGATTGAATATCATTTTATTTCATTAGATTTATTATTTGTTAATGCGCAAAAAATGTAGACGTATTTAGGAAAAACATAATTCTCTTTATTGAAACTCATAAAACTGGTTTATCGCTAATAAAAAAAAACTTGAACTTCAATCGAAAAAAGTTAAATGAGAAAGTTGTAACTATTAAAAAGCCTATCGATTCATATTTTTAAATATGTCGATTGCTACATTACTTTTCGACATATATTGAAAAAACCGTCAAAAATCGACTTTATTTGTTTTTGCTGTATCTCTTGCAAAAGATTTTGAAACTTGTTACTTGCTGTAAATGTAGCCTTCGGCAAGCAAAAAAGTACCTTTTTTTAAAATTAAAAAATATGAATTTATCGAGTTATAACGATTTTTCGAAAAAAAGGTCATCTCGAAAATCGGCTCTTCTTGCTCGTCGAATAGTCCTAGAGAAACGAATCAGGGCTAATTTTTTTCCTTAAGAGTTGTACTTTCATGGTAAAAAAGAGTGATAACAATTTTATTCATTTCAAGTGTCCAAAGATGACTGAAAAAAGTAAAAAATTTTTTTGCTTGCGTTTGTCTTGAATATCTTTTTCGATTTTTATTTCTCGATAATGTCTATTACAGGAATCGATTGCTGGCATTTTTACACGAATTTAAAAAAAAAACGTTGCTCTACAACCTTCTGGAGCTGATAATTTTTTTTCTTTCAAAAAATTCCACAGGCCGCTATTTAAGTGCTACAGCGACCATTCTTACAGAGATTGAAGTTGAAGCCTTATATTTTCAATAAAAAATACTGTAGTTCATTTTGCCACTTCTGCATTTTTAATTGTGCGTCAAACCGAAGCATTCGAGTGCGGCGCGAGCTAACTGTAGTGCTACTTGGCCGCTCCGAAAACTACGTTCGCGTGTTATACTGAAACCTTGAAGCAACTGTATTGTGCAAGCTGATGTTTATCCTAAAATTAGTATAGCAAATGAATTTTTCCTTGAAAGCCTAACTTTGATACAGAGCCTTCATAAATGATTACAAGCCATGTGACCGGTAATTTTATTTCCTTTACGTTAGCAATTAAACTTCGTAAAATTAAAAATTATTAAAACAACTAAGATCAAAATTACATTAAAACAACTGTTTCACCGGCTGGTGTAATTTTTCATGAACTTTTATTCAACCAATCAGCGATCACATTATCTCGAACGTAGACGTAACGGTTTGTCATCGTTCACTGTAAATGAATCATTGATATTGATGACGCTAAGGCTTACGGATTTTTGTTTGACAGTATCAGCCGTGCAATGTCGGTTGCCTAAGCTCGGCAGTCGTGTGGCTTGTAATCATTTTCAAAGGCTCCGTACTTTAGATAGTCATAGACATCGTCATTTCGTGTTTTGTTACTGAACTTCTCCATGTGGGCCTAAAAATCATTCTCAAAGAATGCTATCAACAACAAAGGGCCACCTTAAGAAGACAATATCTTCATAATGGTTTAATTATTATTCTCCCGGAGAAGTGAAAAAATCTTTGAGATTACAATAATTAGCAAATGCCTCTGAGATCAATAAAATAATAGCTGTAATAAAAAAAACTTACTTATTAAAGGCAGTTGTATCACTCATATTACGACGGTGTCCTTTAGGAATGGAAAGTGTTGGTGTGGAAGGAGGAGTATTTGTTGTTCCAACAATGCTGCTAGACTCTGTCAATCCTGACTTCATCTGTGATGTAATCCCATGGTTAACGCTACCGGAGCCAAACAGAGGATTTTCCGGTGACAATGGGGAAACGACATTCACTGGAACGCCAGCTGGTGACTGGTTGGAAAAGTTATCTGTTTTATTGCCATTAGGGATGTCTGTCAAGGTTGTAGGTGACGAAGTATCATCTCGGAATGGATCAGGATAGATGGAAGACTGAAAGAGGGAATCTAAGTGAGGTTGGGGTACTTCCGCTCCGGAGGAGAAAAAAGCGGACTTGGGTTGGAAGTCGCGTGCTGGTGAGAAACTTTGAGGGTTGGCATTTATGGCCGATGGGAAAGGCGCAGCGTAGGAAATGTTACCTTGGAAATTTTGTTGCTGGGGTATTTGGGCAATGGGACTCTGCGATTTTTTGATTGATGTTGGACTTGGGCTGATCGTGAGAGGGATATTATTGAGATTTAATGGGGTCGATGAGCTTCCTTTAGGTCGTTGTCTCGGCATTACACTTGTTCCCTCCACAGCACTAATAATAGGAGCTTTATTTATTACTTTTATCTGAGTTTTCTTCAATTCAGATTCTAGGGGTGGAACCGACAGTTCTTCTATGTTTGGAATTGGAGTTTTCTGTATTGAACAAAAAAATTATAGAACTGAAATCAACTCTGAAAAAATACCAACCATTAAGTTTTTCACAGGATTGTCTTTTCCAAGCAACTGAAACGCTATGCAACTAACTTGATAGATATCAGGTCTCTGGTCTGGATCTGGTTCCAACATGTACTCTAACAAGAAATAAATTAATGTTTTCCTTTACAAATCAAAATGTAAGATTACACTTACTAATTAATTTATGAAGACCTGTAGAATAACGTGAATAATCTGGAATGCTAAAGTTCCCACTCTGAATTGCTAGAGTGCTCTCGCCAAATGGCAAGGTGAAGAAACACAATTTATACAACAAGCAACCAAGAGCCTAAAATAAAAAAATAATATAATTTCAATAACTACGTTTACTAGGAAAGGATTTCGCACACACCTTATGGAAATTGGTCTTTCGGCGAAATTTCATGAAAAATTGATACGTTGTCCCTTTTTTATTACTGATCAAAAGTCTTCAAGGCCAAGAAGTTCCAAATGCCTTTCTGGAGGTGGTAGGGCCCACAAGAGTCAAAAACAGTGAAAAATTTATTTACTGGGCATGAAGTCTTTTGATCAGTGATAAACAAGGGACAATATATAAATTTTTCAGGAAATTTCACTGAAAGACCAATTTCCATAAGGCGTGTGTGGGGTCCTTTAGGAAATAAACAGCACATATTTAAATTTTTGTATGATACATGTTCCAAATTCAATCTTGATCGGACACTTTAAATTTAAATCTGTGCTCTTCATTTCCTGAATTTCGAAAAACTTGTGAGATAAATCAAATTCAATGTAATGTTTAGTTTGTTCTAGAAAAATTCAAATGATTTTTGAGACACAGTTTAGAGAATTACCCAAATGTCAGCCTTTGTCGATATCACTTTACCACTATACATATCCACCATTTCAGGGGACCTATAGCTCAATGTTGTATAACGTTTGATTTCCTCTTCCACAGCAGCAGCACCTTTTTCAGTAGGATTTAACACCCTTGCTGTGGCTGACCCAAAATCACATATTACATAATTTCCATTTTCTCTTACCAAAATATTTTCTACCTAAAAATTTAAACAAAGTAAATAATAAAGATTTATTCAATTCACAACATTTAAAAAAAAACATCAAAGGTTCCATTCAAAACGTCCTGACAAAAAATATGTATTCTAAATCTTGATTTCTTTTGGAAATTATTGATAACTATGCAATTTTCTAATGGATTTGTGTCTAGATTTTTACATCTGCATATTAATTATACAAAATGGCTCATACAAAGAATACATTCTTATACAAAGTATGATATTCAATTAGAAAAAAAGTGTTATTTTTAACATATGATATTCAAATATGTTGTTGAACTGTTCAGAAAAATTCACAAAATTACTTAATACCGGGTGTATTTAAAAGGAGCACAAAAACTACCCGATAATCTTGAAGCTAAACTATGATAACCGAGTCAAGTATACCTTAGTCCAAGATACAGAGTGTTTAAAGTAATAAAAAACATCACAAAGATCTCGTAAGATAGACCAGTTCTTAACCCTTCAAAAATGGTAAAAAGTGAAAAAAATTATAGTAGGATGAAACCCATTGGAAAAGGAAGAGAATATAACAGAACTGAAAGGAAAAATAATTTACGGGCGATCTGAGGTCGGGAAGGGGTAGGGGGTGAGTTTTTAAGGGTAAAAAACGGTTTCCCTTGATTTCCAGAAAAACTACAAGTCTTATGGAAAAAAGTTAAATGCCAAAGTTGTAGGTAATAAAAAGATCTACAACTTTTGTATTTATACTTTTTTCACATAACCTCAAAATTTCTGTGAAAAATTCAAATAACCAAGTTTTTGTTTTTTTATTTTTCTTTTACAAAAAAAAAATTTTTTTCACAAAATTTGGTGAAACTTACCTATTGATGTCCCAAACACGCTGTAATTTTTTTGATTTGAAATATTTATTTTTTCACCTTATTTTTACTTAATATCGATAAGCACCCTAATTTTCAATCGAAAATTCTCACGTCAAAATATCTGCTTTTTTAAAAACGTCGGTGGGCTTTTTCTTCGTTGAAATCTCTACTTATTTCTGTTATATTCTCTTTCTTTTCCAATGGGTTTCATCCTACTATAATTTTTTTTGGTTTCAAAAATTATTGACCCTGGTCTAAGAGGGTTGTATAGATTAATTAAACTTGGCTGACAATTTAACTAAAAAAATGTAAAAATTCACAATTGTATTTAAAAAAGAATCTCGTCGATTTTATTAGTAAAATGGGTACCTTATTTTTGAGTTCTTTTTTTAGCCTAAAAAAAAATATATATAAATTATTTATCACAAATATTATTTAAAATAGATCATTGAAAGTTTGAAAACAAATTGCTATCTTTCAGAATATGTATTAAAAATTTCTATGGCAATATATTTTTTTTATTCTTAATGATTGCATTGTAAAATTATATTTGCCAAATAAATCTATAAACATTTTTACTTAGTATTGTATTGTATGTTCTATTTATTCAATAATTGTGTAGTAAGCTTATTTTAGACAAAAAAATAATATTTTTTCTCTTTGAAATGCAATTGCAAATCAAATAAGTTTATCTCTCTTCCAAATATATCAAATTAGAATTTTAACAGGTTAAAAAGGTTTACAGGGTGTAACTTTGAGTGGGGGTCTATTATACAGAGGCTTCCTTTGACCTTTATAAACAAGTATCAATAGTTTATTTTTTCAAATTTCCTTGTAAAAGCTTAATTTTTTTATAACCGTTTTTTAGGAATTTTCGTACCTCGCCGCTGGAAAACAAATCTCAAAAAACGGCAAGCTTTAGTCGCAGCGAATGCACAATTCCACACCATTCACCCCGAGTTACTTTTGTTGAGTGGGTGTTCCGCATACAAACAGTACTTAACAAGTAACCTAGCAAAAAAACTCAAGCAGTAATCAAAAATGATAAATGAAATACACAAAAATAAATAGTCTGTTGATGGCTTCTAGCGATGAAAAACATTCAAATTCACAGTTAGATGTACTGTCTCCAAATGCGGAACATGACACCCTTTCCTTTGTCACCTTTTACCGGCAGTATCTCCCTACACATGCATTGTAGGTTGCTTACAATTCATGTATTTGTAATACATGATTACAGTGGCGGCGTACACAAGTATTAAAGTGCATTTTAAAAAACTAATCATATCTCGACTATTTATTTGATTAAAAAAAAAATAATTTCAAGATTTCAGGAGAACATGTACTATTACCCCTAAAAAACTAACCCACACAACTTACAGTTACACCCTGTATATATGCACCCCTTTTCGAGATCGCAGTCGGCCACCCTATTTTAATTTTGCAAATTTCATTCAAATTTTTTCGTACTCAAAGACAACTTTGTGTGCCATTTAACACTCCCACAGCTAATATCTCTGAATTGAAGAAATTTATTTTAGTTCCAGAAACTGGGGTTGTTAGATCCCTCGAATAGCTTCAAATTGCAGTTAGAACTGTTAGTTCAAATCTTTCTGTATAGATGGCGTGGCGATACTAAACATTTTTTTGATCCTTGGAACATGGAAATGCGGTCCATCTGAAAGATAGTTAAATTTTGAGTAATTTTTGTAATATAAAGCTATATCCTATATTTACTTGTTTTCGAGATATGTCGACTTCAATATGCAATGTATGATGTAACAGGAAAATCTATTATTTTATTTAAATCACACTGAGAGAAAATATTCTTTTAAAATATTTTTATAATGGCTTTATTCACACCACATACTAACTAACAAACAATAAATTATAAAGAAAGGATGATCAACTACAGAAAAAAAAATTGTACAGTGGCAAATCTTATAAGAGGCAGAGACGAATCGTATTTTATCAAATGTTATTAAAAAATGCAGTCATAGGCGGCTCATGTCAATAAAACATGTATGGCAGATGACACATATTATTTTTCCAATAATTACAGTTTTATCAGTTTGCGTCTTTCAATATAACTATATTAGTTATAATATTTACCATTGTACAATTTTTTTTCTGTAGTTGAGCATTTGTTTTTTTTATAATTTATTGTTTGTTAGTAAGTATGTGGTCTGAATAACAATATTATAAAAGAATATTTTGTCTGGGTGTGATTTAGATAAAATAATAGATTCTGTTACATCATACATTGCATATTGAAGTCGACATGTCTCGAAAACCAGTAAATATTGGGAAAAACTTTATATTACAAAAATTACTCAAAATTTAACGATCTTTCAAAAGGACTGCATTTCCATGTTTCAGTGATCAAAAAATTTTTTAGTAATGCCACGTCATCTATGCAGAAAGATTTGAACTAACAGTTCTAAGTATAATTTGAAGCTATTCGAGGGACCTAACAACCCCAGTTTCCGGAACCAAAATAAATTTCTTCATTTCGGAGATATTGGCATCGAGAGTGTTAAATGGCACACCCTGTATATTAGAATATTGTAAAATAACTATTCTGCAATCATTCAGCACATACTGAATTATTGCATCAGTTCATAGCAATCCAAACAATATTATTGATTCAGACAGTTAATAATGTAAATAAATTGATGGAAGCTTTATTTCAGGCACTGTATAACATTAACAGAAGTTATATAAGAGCAAACAACAATAAAATGTGACAAGTGAAGAATTAATAGAGTTCTTATCAGATATGTAAGATTAACAAATATGTCAATATTGGCTAAACAATTAACAAATAGACAGAACAAGTAAACAGTAAAATGTATTTTAATATATTTTTATTTTATTTGTAAGTTACTTATTTGTGGCACTTTCTATTACCGATTTTATTTAATTGAGTAATTCTGCCATACTGAAAACAAAATTATTTAAAATACATAACCCCTTGCGCCGTCAGTCGTCACGGGGTTGATTTAATAAATTTAATTATACGAGGAATATCTCGCAGTGACAAAGTAGATACTTTTTCTCAGCTAAAAAAACCAGACAGTTTTAAAAATCAATTGTGTCAGGTATTATAGTGATTACAATGTAGTCGAGATTTACCTTCTCAATTTAAGATATACCTAGTTGAGCATAATTCATAAAATCAATCCCTTGACTGATCCTTATGGCACAAACATTTTTCTTTTGAATATAAGCAGAAATACCTAATTAAATAGACAGTAACTTTTTTATACGTACATATGTAATACACTATTTATTTAAGAAGGATCAGGTGCTTCATCGGGGGTGAAGCGAGACGCAGGGGCCCTATGACTAGAAAGTTAAGTAGATTGAGATACTTGCTTGTAGATGTTGAATAAAATCGAGTTTAAAATACTTAAAATTATATATTTCCATATTTCAATTATTATTTTTTATCCAATATATATATAAATAAATACCACAAGTTCCAACAGAAACTTGGCAACAGCGCACAAGTATGCTGACTTTATTATTTGTAACACCGTTCGAAGACATCATGTAATCGACATAGAGTACATGGCACAAAGCATGCACTGCTCTTTTTACAAAGAACTTTTACATATTTTAGATTATCTACAAACTGTGATCATGAAGTGATTCGTGTGGAAAAGTTTAAATATGAATTAGTTATATGCATAAGTAGCATACTACCTACTATTATGCACTTCTGTGAATACAAAATAAGTGTCCCTTATAAGACAAGGGTTTAAAGCGATTGCATTTATGAAAGTACAATACAATTTGATATACAAGTTATTGGTTTGTTCTCTACAGGGAAGTTACGGCTAGTTGACCAACCCCTAGCAGTTCTAATCCAATGAATTTCAGCAACACTTAACCGTAGATAACTTGAATTCTTACACATTTTTGTGAAGAAAACACTTTTATTGCCTAATTACAACTAACAGTATGAAGGTTGAATCTCTAGTCGTCCTCCTGAGCGGCTGATTGGGTTTTTATATGATTTATTATCAGCTAGCAACTCAGCAGACGATTTTCTATTGTCAGCATAATAACAAATAGACATTTGTAAGTTAATAATTGTTATAAAATAATATACATAGTACAAAAATATATATACAGGGTGTTTATAACATACATATGTAGTATTATACTGTGATACTATGTAATTGCTGCCAAAAATATTTTTCAAAATATACTTAAATTATTGAAATGTTAATTTTAAAAATGAATATTATATTAAAAATGTAATAATTTATTAAAATGCATAAGATTGTTATATGAGCTGTGATGCAAAGTATAAATATTTTATTGTTTATATGCTGCTGTATTTTTTACTTCTTATATTGAAAGTTTTTCGTACTTTATAAATAAAAAAATATTTAAAAAATCATAAGTACTTCATTTGAAAATTTCCAATTTTATTTTATTATTCCAAATTGAATTACACAAATAAACACAAGTTGAATGTAATCCATTTCTAATGACTAATTTGTGTATCGAAACGTTTATTTAAATTTCCCGCCACCTATCCTCATTCATACTCTATTCCGCTATTGCCATTACTCCTTCGCGTTTATAACTTGGGGGACGACAAGTCAGAACTTTTATGTTTGATAATTTATTTCTCTGTGGAGTAACCTACTTTTTTCTTTCTCTCATCTATTAATTAATGATTCAGGTAAATGTCTATATTTTTTTCTTCTTACCATTGACATTTTTTCACCCGTAATTCGAATGTAAGGGTATGCATCATAGTATTTGCTATAAGAACCTATGTTAAATATTTAAATTTTTAGAATTAATTAAAAACAAAAACAAATCGATAAATAATTTGATCCTCCTTAAATAAATAGCTACTTCAGAGGAGAAAACCGCTAGCCAAACTTTGCTACCTAAGTATTATTCAAATAGTACTTAGTATTATTTAAATACTACTCAAGCACCAAATATTATTACAGTAAATGATAAATTTGATAATATAACTAAAGTAGCATGATATTGAAAATTGTAAAAATTTAGGAAAATGTAAAAAATAAATTAAGAATATATTATTTACAGCAATTTTTAAATAATAAGTAAATTCGACTAATAAAAAGCTTAAATAAGTGAAATATTACTATATACCTGGATTGGTTGCTTTAAAACAACTTAAAAAATTCACAAAATTCTCTTCTAAGAATACATCTTATATGCTGAAACTTAAAAATTGTTACGATTATGATGTACAACTTTAATCTTTCTTCTATAAAAAGGTCTATTAAAATTAATCTATGTTGTACAATTGTAATTATGAAATAATAAAGTAAAAAGTTTATTACCCCAAATTTACTATGCTATTATTATGTTAATAAAGTATGATATCTATCTACTACTATATGCGTATCTGCATCAATGGTAAAGCTTACAAAATAACCATAATTAAGATTTTAAACAATTTAGCAAAACTAAGTTTTTGGGTTCACTACATTAAACAGTTTTAACCAAAGTTTTAACTGTATAGTCAAAACCACACAGACTATGTGGCAAGTTGTGCATTCATATTACATGATCCACACCTACATAGTTTATCTATTGGGCAAATACTTATAAACTTAAAATAATAATTCTCGTACATTTGATAGATTCTGGCTCTTACAAGCTGGAATGTATGGTTGTATGTATCTGTAATCTATATGACTTTGCAAGCTATCAATACAAATAAATATGTATAATGGATTGTTAATAATGTCATATAAAGCCTTATATGACATTGTCAAATACCATGGATTTTTGAGAACCTGCAATTAAGGAACTTAACTGTTGCGTATAAATAAAAAGTGCCTGAAATAAAATTTCATACACTATTCAGTCAATAAACTACTGTAGTACTATACTGTATAAGTCAGAAAAACATTTGACCACAAGATCTTAAAAGAAGTCTGACATTCAACACCAACAACAAAATCTTACCTTTAAATCACGATGAATAATTGGAGTCTTACAATGGTGTAATCGGGAAACTGCTTCACATATATCACAGAATATACTTAAAACTTCTACTTCAGTAAAATTTGCTTTACCACGTGCTTTCATCAATCCAAAAACATTTTCTGGACAATAAGGCATTAATAATAGAACTTCATAAACTCCACCCCCTGTTGCTGTCAAACTAGAGTCCACATAGCCAATTATATTTTTATGACCACTTAAACTGCTCTAAAACAATAATAAGGAAATATGAAACACATATCTATTCATATTAAAGAAAATAACTTACAGCTATTTGAATTTCACGTTTGGCAACATTAAGGTCCTGATCATTGTTGACATACATTCGCTTAAGAGCATATCGACAGCCATTATTGGCTTTTACTAAATATACAATTGCAAAACCACCTGAGAAGTAATAAATATAGTTTATAAATCATGAAATATTAAAAAAAAAAACAATAAAACAGTATATCAACTTGAAAAACACATTAAATTTAAGTATACCTTCTGCTAAAATATCTTCAACTGTAACTGTTTGTCGGCCAACAGTAAATGCTTTTCCTATGTAACTATTGCCTTCCCTAGATGTGTTGTCGATTTTTGTTTCAATTTTAGAAAACAACTTTTTCATTGTGGTTGCCTGATTACAGAAAAAATATGACACATTGAGTAATAAGCCACTTTAGTTTGTAACACTCTATTACAAAGAAATTAACATTCTAATTTAAAAGGAACTATCTTTTTAAAATAGTAAAAGAACTTTTCAATTAAATAATATTTGTCCACACATTATTAATGACGTTTAATACGGTCAGAATACAGTTTAATAGATGGAGAAAAGACAGCAATTTGTCAACTGAAATGTCAGATTGACAGATGTCAAAATAAATCTGACAGAAGTTAAATAAAATCGTGGGAATGGAAAAGTTATAAATAATAAATAATCTGCTGTAGTGAATATAATAATATAATATATTTATTGAGTATTACTTGACATAGTAAGTAAAATTTTAATTAAACATACAGGTAATAATTGATAACTATATTTGTCTGTTAAAAGGAGTAAAGGGACATCTCTTGACATAAAATAAAAGCTGCGTGTCGAATCCGGTCCACCCACAGACCACCTGTATTTTATGTTTTGTGGTTCACCTGTCTGTGTCTGTCTATTGTCTCTGTGTGTCTGTATTTAAAGATTTTTTGACAGGTCAATAGTTTTTTTTAATTGGAATTTGGAAGAAGTATGCCCTTTCAATATAATCAAAGTTTAGGTAGTATTTCCCAACATATCGGTGTTTTATATTAAATTATCAATTTGCAGGTAGTGGTATAGTTCCTAGTACATCACCTGCTTTCCTCGGTCTTGGGAGCAGAGATCCAAGTGACTTTACATTATTTAGTGGAGCCATGAACGATTCTCCTTTAGAATTCAACAAAAATCGGACGACACCTAGAACAACAGAAGATAAAGATGAGGCTAGTCAAAGTCCTTCAGATAAGCGAACAAGAGGGAATAACAGAAATGTGAGGGATCGAAGAGATACGGAGAAATCTCATGATTCAGATTCAAATCTGTCTGGGACACAAGATGTCATTCCGATTCAAAACGGCCCTGGCATAGGCACTTCTAATATGTGGGCACAACCAATATGTGGTTCGTAATTTTTTTATTTCATTAATGTTGTTAAATGCTAAAAGCTTTATTTTACTGGCTTTACATTGACACAATCATTTTTGCAAGTGGGAAATATTGTAAGGAAATATAAGAATGGTAGAGTGCATATCAATATAATGGATTTTAGGTATGGGTTATCCAATGGTAGGAATGAATATGATAATGGATCCTAACATGATGTCGATGAACAATTATGGAATGATGCCACCGATGATTGCTCCAGATCCTAATATGATGACCCCAGATCCTGCTATGATGATGAATCCCGTGAAAGAAATAATCCATTGTAAATCTTGCACGCTTTTTCCTCCTAATCCGAATGCACCATTACCGACAACCCGTGAAAGACCACCTGGTTGTCGCACAGTTTTTGTTGGTGGCCTGCCAGAAAATATGACCGAAGATATAATTACTGAAATCTTTGAGAGGTGTGGAGAAATTACCACTTTGAGACTGAGTAAAAAGAATTTTTGCCACATTAGATTTGTGTACGAAGCGTCTGTCGATGCAGCAATATTTTTATCCGGTTACCGAGTTAGAATTGGTTCTAATACTGATACTGCAAATATAGGTCGACTTCATGTTGATTACGCACAGGTGAGGATATCCGTATCTTTGAAATATAATGAAAACAAAGTAATATTGCTTTTTCTTTAGGCTAGAGATGATCAGTATGAGTGGGAATGCAGACAACGACAATTGCAAAGGGAACAACGCCATCGCGAGAGAATGGAAGAAGAAAGACTAAGACCCCCGTCTCCACCACCAGTTGTACATTATACAGATCATGAGGCAGCCGCTGTATCTGAGAAAATCAAACAAGACGATTCTTTCACTAAGGCTGTTCAGGTACAACACTTTACTCTTTCTTTTGTTTTTCTATTTTGTAATTGTTATTGTTTTAAAACATGTTATTTTAAAAATATTTTTGTATACAGGGTGTCACCTAACAAACCTTACGTACTTCAAAGGTATAATCTAGAACCCAAATGGTGTCGATTTAACCAAACTTGCTTAAACAAAAAAAAAGTGATTATGTTCTTATTAGGTTAAACCATTCTTCTGTAACTTTTTAGTATGTTTAAATTTTTACACACAACCATTAGAAATAGGTAGAGAATTTTATTCCACACAAAAAATATATACCTATCAAAAGTCGAAATTATGCTCGGTTATGAAGATATTACAGAAAGTATTTATTAACACATACCCCATATTTTTTGGAAATAACTACGTATCCATAATAAACTAAATAAGATAATAACATTATAAACTGAAAGGTGGCAGTAATAGAAAGTACTAATTTATAATAAATGTTCTACATGTCCCCCATTCTCTTAAAATTGTAATTATTCTTTTGAGGCTGTCGTAAACGTCATATTTTGGTTTATCTCGTCGAGCTACTCCAAATTAAATACAAAAGAGTTTTTGTATGTCGTCCAGAAGTCGAGATAATGAAGATTTTGAAAGTAAGAGCGCTTTTGAACGCGCGAATTCAGTTTTCGGAGCAGCCGAGTAGCATTATCCTCACTTCGCCGCCCGCTACATTTAGCTCGCGCCATCCTCGAATGTCTCAGTTTGACGCACAATTAAAAATGCAGAATCGGCTAAAATGAACTACAGTATTTTTTTTATTGAAAATATGTTTTCAACTTCAATCTCTGTAAGAATGGACGCAGTAGCACTTAAATAGCGGCCTGTGTAATTTTTTGAAAAAAAAATTATCTCGGCTTCAGAAGGTTGTAGAGCAACGTTTTTTTTTTAAATTCGCGTAAAAATGCCAGCAATCGATTCCTGTAATAGACATTATCGAAAAATGAATATCGAAAACGATATTCAAGAAAAACGCGAGCAAAAATGTTTACTTTTTTCAAAGTAATTTTTGGACACTTGAAATGAATAAAATCATTATCACTCTTTTTTACCATGAAAGTACAACTCTTAACGAAAAAAATGAGCGCTGATTCGTTTCTATACGACTATATTTTTTAATTTAAAAAAAACATACTTTTTTGCTTGCGAGGGCTACATTTTCAGCAATTAACAAGTTTCAAAACCTTATTTTACAAGAAATACAGCAAAAACAAAAAAAGTCGAGTTTTGACGGTTTTTTCGATATATCTCGAAAAGTAATACAGCAATCGATATATTTAAAAATACGAATCGATAGGTTTTTTTTAATAGCTACAACTTTCTCATTTAACTTTTTCGATTGGAGTTCGTTTTTTTTTTATTAGCGAAAAACCGTTTTTTTGACTTTTATGAATTTTTTAGGTTAACTTCGCCGTTTATGCGCCACAGGAAAAATACACTATCTTAGAATTTTTTTTCCTATATCACCATATTGTTAATTTCCAGGTGAAATTTTTTGTAAATTTAACATAAAGCCGTGACAGATTGATTGGACTAATATTATATCTTTGAAGTATGCGACATTCGTTAGGTGATACCCTGTATACACACACTATTAAGTTTTAATACCGATTTTATTGTGGCGAAGTACGTGGCGCTATATATGTGTAGTCAATGGAACTACATAGTGGGAGTTTTCTGGGGTGATTGAACTAAATTTCATCAGTATATCTGTATCTACCACTAATTTATAACGTTTTGCGTGATGCGAGTTTTTGATAGTTGTCATGGAACCACATATTGAACAGCGTACAGCAATCAAGTTCTGTTTTAAAGACAGTAAAACAGCCATGGAAACATATCAACTGTTACAAAATTTGCATCATATTACAAAGAAGTAATAATTTTTGTGTAGATGTCAGTTTTAGTAATTAGAATAATTTTTAAATCTTAATTATTTGCAGTATAGTCCAGTATATGCGTAGTGTGAGAAGGGTTCACCTTGCAAGAAATAGGGTAAAAGGTTTTTTTTTATCTTGTTCGGTAAGCTGTGGGTAGTGTAAAACCAAGTTTGCGACCTCGTTCGACCTGGGGAAAACTTTTTGTGGGCAAGTCTTACCCTCAGCATAGACATTTTTTCCACTTATTCGGAAAATTTATCTTCTAAGTGACAAGCTGCGCATTATACGTTTTAAACAACGTATTTATAAACATTTGACATACCTTTAGAAATAAATAGGAAGTGTCATAGATTCGTAAGGGGGGAAAGGGGGTAGAAAGGCAGGTGTTACCTTGTTTTTCGTAAGACGGAAAGGGGGAGAGAAAGGGAGATTGAGTGAAGGAGTGATATAGAGAATGGCAGGTGTTTGGGGAACCCATCCTTGTTCGACGAGGCTTTGTTACATTGTTTCCCCTCCCTCCTGCGACTCGTCGACTCCGATCACATACGACTGGTAGTCTGAGGACCAATCAGAATCGGTCTAGGTACTACCGCTTCACCTGATACTATCCCCCCTTCCCCCTTCAGTTCATCAGTGCTCTCCTGCTCGCAAAGCATTCCGGTTCGGTATATTTTGCTTTTGGTTGTACTTACGTTGTTCATAGTTACTGACATAGTTGTACATAGTTTTAGTCAGGTACATAGTTTTGTTACTTGAATAGTTTTAAAATTAGCCAAAAGGTTTGTTTCATTTGTGAACGCGTTGTAAGTGAACGTTATGTGACAGTTAAAGAAAAAGGTGTAAAAACATTGTTGGAATGTAGCAAAAAACGGAAAGAACTGGACCACCAGCGATTGTTGAAGAATGTACATGAAGTGACCGTTCATGATGCTTGCCGGAAAAAGTACACCGAAAAATTAATAGCAGCTTATGTTCTCCGGGGATATAAAGATGCTCCACAACCAACGGTGTCACTGTCAGCAGCTGTTCGTTCTAAAACACAGCCTTTCAATTTCCAAGAACATTGTTTTTTGTGTGGGGAGGGGATCACCCCATCATTTTTAGAACGACAAGAACGGAATCCTGATGATGACCGTTTTAAGACTCATAAAGTAATGAAACTTTCGGTCAAACATACCATGAAAGAAGCAGCAGCCGCTCGTGGAGATGAATGGGCCCAAAAAATTGCGGAACGTCTGAGTAATGAGCACTTGGATTTGGTCGGTGCAGATGCATGGTACCACAACTCATGTAACAAAAAACTGTACAAAAAGAGTAGTGGAGAGAACAAAGGGCGCAAACCTGCCACTTATGTAGATAGGGCAATGGAAACCATCTGCGCATACCTAGAAGAACACTCAGACGAATGCCAATTTTCAGTGGATGAGTTATTAAACTTAGTTGATGACGAATGTCGCCCAGATGTAAGAAGAATAAAATCTCGTCTGTTCAAGAAATACGGGAGTGAAGTGCTGTATGTTGAGCGTGGGAATCGATTCCCAGTGATTTGTTTTCTAAATGTTGGTCATAAAATCCTCGCTGACTCCTTCTGCGAAAACAAGAAAAAAAACGAAGCAGAAGAACGCATCAGAGTTGTAACAGCTGCAGCAGAAATCGTTCTACAAGATATCTGCTCAATTGTGCATGATACGCAACCAGTGATGTAAAATGACCGTCATTTAAACTCGTGACGGTCATAGCCGTCATGACCAGGTCATGACGGTCATTACACGTCATAAATAGTTTCAGTTAGGAAAAATAATAGTACTTAAATGTAAATGGTTGTTATCCCCTCGCTATGCAAAATAAAAGTCAATTTTTCTAAAATATAAATTAATAATAATAATAATGTCTTTATTAGCAGGATACATATTTATAACAAAGATTTAGGCAACCTGGTGGCGCCATTCGATTTTACTCGCTCTTCCACGTACTGAATCTCAATATTGCCTTAATAAATTCGACAACAAAACTATATTAATATCAAAAAAGTTTTTAACTACAAAACAAACAACACAAAAAACACATGTTCTTTGGCTATAGATGACAAGTATAAAGTAATAAAACAAAAAATTATTACCATTGGTTAAGTTTTAAGGACACCACGTCACCAGGTGGAACATAAACCTACTTCTTACCGCATTGACAATGAATAATTAATACAAATTAATTTAATATTAACATTAATAAAGTCATCAAAAGTACCTATAGAGTGATTTTATTTTACTGTAATAAATAATAATAATAATAATAATAAACAAAAACTGTCATGACGCGATTATTTTCTATGTGACGCGACGGTCATGACAGGTCACGATATCGGTCATGCGCTGGTCACATGACCCACTTACATCACTGTACGCAACATTATCCACCAGCCGATGACAACTGCATCTCTAGCAGTGATTCCGCAATTCCTGTCACTTTGCTAGCCTTTCTTCAAACTGTGGTCATGAAACATAAGAGAGGTGACCTGGAAAAGTGAAGGAAGAAAATAGTGGCGTTGTCACATGCAATCATTTCAGCAGCAAGGCCCTCTTCTTTTCTTTCCCCGATCTTGATTAGAATAAGTATTTATCTGTACAAGAAATTTGGATCGAGACTCTTGATTGATTTGCTATCGTCCTTGGGATTCTCTGCGTCATATTGGAAAGCAATTCGTTTCGAAACATCATGTGTACTAAGGTCAAACAAACCAGAAGTGTTAGGTACAGCGTTCTGCCAATTCGTTTTTGATAATGCTGATTCAAATATCAACACTGCTGGTGGATTGGATACATTTCATTCAATGAGAGGGATAATGTGTGTCACTCCGCACTCTGCAATGCTTCCTGAAGAATGTGTACAAAGAAAACGCCTTTCTTCATCAGCAGAGGTTGTTCGAAGATGTGGAATTGTACAGCTACAAACGTGTACAATGAAGGAAGGTTTGAAAAATATAACTGTACATGACATGCTAGCAACATACTACCTTCTGTTACTGTTATTGTGTGGCTGTATGGGAAGTGGGTGGATTTTCCTGGAAATCCTGGTTGAAATGGTTTTATGGAAAAGGCCACAAACAAAAAGGAGTATGCCCGTTCTAAAATTTTGTATCTCCCGTTCATCAACGCTCCACCTTCACACAGCGACACAGTTTATACTTCTCTTCAGGTCGCAGTACAAAAATGTAAAGAACTTGGACAGGAAAGTTGCATAGTGACCTTTGACCAGCCGTTATATATTAAGGCAGTGGATATTGTTCATAGTGGAGATCCTTCTGTACGAAATGTGATTGTGAGACTCGTAGGGTTTCATCTCCTTATGTCCTTTATGGGATGCATAGGAAGTATTATGGCAGGAAGTGGATTAAGAGATGCAGTGTCTGTTATATATGCACCAAACAGTGTAGACAAAATCATGTCTGGTCATGCTTATGGGCGTGCTGTCAGAGCACATATACTCACTCATTCTGTTCTGGCTTCCCTGGCTTGGGACACTGTGACCCTGACTGATAAAGACAGGAGTTTAATTGAAAGTATGCTCGCAGAAGACTCATCACTTATCCTTGAAACCAAAGAAGAGGTTCAGGAGATTGTATGCAAATTTAGCAACAGCTTGGAAACCCTTGAAAAAAGAGGACCAACCTCTACACTGTGGGTCCAGTACTTCAAAATGGTGACCCTTGTGAAGCAGTTCATTGAAGCTGAGAGGATGGCTGACTGGAACCTTCACTTGGTCACTATTCAAAAAATGTTACCATTCTTCCATGCAGCTGGGCATGTTTTGTATGCAAAAACTGCTCACCTTTATGTCCAAGAAATGGTAACACTGGAAGAGAAGATGAATCCTGCTGAATTTGACCGGTTTACCAGAGAAGGTTATTTTACAATAAGACGAAGTGATAAGTTCTGGAGCGGTATTTGGTCCGACATGACCATAGAACAGACAATGATGAGGTCTATGAAAACCAGTGGAGGCCTTACTCGTGGAAGAGGCTTCACTGACAGTGCTCTTGCAAAGTGGACACAAGGAAAGGTCCATCTGTAATACGTTTGTGACGCGATGGAAACTTACTGTCAAGTGATTGCAGTTTCATCTGAGCAGCACATAGACGCAAGGCCCTCCCGAGTGAATCGAGATATGGATGATTCACTTAAACTAAAGAAGTGGTTTGTTCAGCACCCTCTGTTTCCAAAAAGTGACACTATAATGTCAATAAGCAGTGGAGTAACAGGTGGAGAACAGGTTAATTGTCAATCCTCTCAAGATATAGGCAAGGCTTGTATGGAAAAAATGATTGGTCAAAACTTCAAAAACCTACATTTGAAACGAAAGGATAAGGTGATCACTCTTGCAGATGTCACAAGCACCATAAAAGTTGGCTCCGTGCAGGTGACTGCTGTTGACCCAATGACACTGTTCCAGTGAATCTCTATAGCCAAACGGTCCGACGAAGATTTAAAGGAGTACTTCACATACGAGCTTGCTCCCTACCCCTTATCTCTGTTCAGTGAGGAGGGGTTGCGAAAAGGTACCAAATCATTATTCTACAGAGCTTTCAAGCCTGAGGATATCCAGTTATCGCACCTGAAAAATAAGTTGGTAGTCGTGGATGGGGGGTTACTCCTTCATAAAGTAGTATGGCAAAACAACGAATCCTTTGGTTTTATTTGCAAAAAGTATGTCACCTATGTCAAGAGGCATTATGGGTCAGAAGTAATAATTTTGTTTGATGGATACCCAAGTGATGTGTTTCATCGAGGTACTAAAAGCTCAGAAAGGGTTCGCCGTTCCCAGGTGAACATTTCAGCTGATATAATTTTTGACGAGGCAACACTGTCGTTTCCCAAGAGAAGTTCTTGGGAAACGAAAGAAATAAAAGCTATCTAATTCATATGTTGAAAAAAATTTTGGAAGAACACTCAATCAAAGTGTTGCAAGCAGTAGAAGATGCTGACTTTCTTATCGTCAATACAGCTTTGTCAAAAGTTGCCTTATTCGATAATGTGGTTGTGTGTGAGGATGTTGATGTACTTGTTGTGCTGACAGGGCTATCCAATTCATGCAAAAATATATACTTCCTCAAGCCAGGGAAGAGTGGCAAAGGTGACTCCTATTTCTCAACGTCATCATATCAGTATGACCCTCACTACATTATGTTTCCACATGCATTCAGTGGTTGTGATACAACCTCATCCCCATTCTGCCATGGAAAGACCAAACTGTGTACCCTTATTGAGAAACAATTCCAAACAAAATGAAAAACGATCCAGCACCAAAGACTTTGCTGCAACTAATATACTGCAGCTGTAAGAAAGGATGCAATAGTGCATGCACCTGCAGAAAATCTGGTTTGAATTGCACTACAGTTTGCAAAAACTGTTCAGGAATTTCGTGCACTAACACTCTGCCAATTGAGATTGATGAGGGAGACAGTGATGAGGATTGGGTTGAAGCAGATGAGGAACTTGATGTTGAAGCTTGTGAACAAGATTACGTTGCATCAGTTTGTCCGGTACCGGAAACTTACGATCAACCTGAGCCTTCTAAATGTCAAAGACTTATGTAATTCCCCCATCATTTGCCATGTTTTATATATCCATTGTAATGTTTACCCCTTTCGAATAATAAACATTTTAATTCAAACTTTTACTATGTCATTTCCTGTTATACCTAGATGTACCTACATAGAAGGTACAATATGTATATAAATTATATACAAATATATACTTACCTAACAAAATGGTATAAAATTTCAATTTTCCAACGTCGATTTCGACCATGTTACTGGATCAAAATCAAACTTTGAGGTACTCATTCGACGCAGAATTTTATACTCTGTAATGATTGTAATAGCGAGGTTTTCGCTAGAAACCATAGTTTGAAAGTTATAAGCGAAAAACTGAAAAAAGTCCGGAAATTTCCTGGTTTTTTGCTCACTAAAAATTCTCACCAGGTCGTTCGAGGTCGCAAACTTGCATTACATTACCCACAGCATATCGAACAATATAAAAAAATAAAACCTTTTAACATATTTTTTGCAAGGTGAGATCTACCTATATACTGGACTAGTAGAACCTGTAAAGGAAATTAAAAAAATATATATATAAATTTTAGATAGTTATTACTTGGCTGGAACGAGGTGACTGTAATAAAAGGAATGCCAATAACTTTTATTCCATGATCCAGTCTACTAACTCTCATGTAAGACGTTTGCTCAGTGAAAAGACGCAGTACGAAGAAGAGCTGAAAAAGGCCAAAGATATAATGAAGGGAAGGATGCAAGGAATATTATTACAGTGTAAGTACCTTTATTTATTAGTGTACCTTATCTCAGCAGTTTTTAGTAAGTATTTTTACTTTATTTGGTTTTAGTTATCAATTGGTGTTCGACAATAAATATGTCTACAAATAATACATTTATTATTATCTTGTGTCTAAAACGGATGTGATATTGTGAAGGTAGAAAGAACAATGTAGGTATATAAAAAAATTCAATAAGGAATTAAGGCGATATTAAGTTCAGTGGAATCGGTACACTATGTAATTCATTATTTGTGGTGTAAAGTGTTAGTAAATTATACAGGATATTGCAGTATTCCACCGACAAAATTAGTACTCTTATCAAAATTAAAGAAAAAGTTGTTCATGAACACTTCATTTTTTGATATAGGATGGAATGTTTTCATTATCTTTTCAGTTTTTCTCATTTATTTTACATAATTTCTGGTAAAAAATTTGGTTGCATATTTGATTTTCTTAAAAATGATTAGTTCGCTAGAAAGGCATTGAATTTAGAAACTTTTTATCTTTTCATATTTTTTCGTAAAACGCAGTGTTTTTGAAAAAAGTGACGATTCACGATGTGCATTTGATCACATTTAGACATTTTTCTCGAAAACATTGCGTTCTATGCATATCTGGATCTGTCTCAACAATCTCACGTTTTAAACTGTCTAACACTCCTTGTACACTTTTTATTCTTCATCCTCTTCTGAACCCAAAACGNTTAGTGTACCTTATCTCAGCAGTTTTTAGTAAGTATTTTTACTTTATTTGGTTTTAGTTATCAATTGGTGTTCGACAATAAATATGTCTACAAATAATACATTTATTATTATCTTGTGTCTAAAACGGATGTGATATTGTGAAGGTAGAAAGAACAATGTAGGTATATAAAAAAATTCAATAAGGAATTAAGGCGATATTAAGTTCAGTGGAATCGGTACACTATGTAATTCATTATTTGTGGTGTAAAGTGTTAGTAAATTATACAGGATATTGCAGTATTCCACCGACAAAATTAGTACTCTTATCAAAATTAAAGAAAAAGTTGTTCATGAACACTTCATTTTTTGATATAGGATGGAATGTTTTCATTATCTTTTCAGTTTTTCTCATTTATTTTACATAATTTCTGGTAAAAAATTTGGTTGCATATTTGATTTTCTTAAAAATGATTAGTTCGCTAGAAAGGCATTGAATTTAGAAACTTTTTATCTTTTCATATTTTTTCGTAAAACGCAGTGTTTTTGAAAAAAGTGACGATTCACGATGTGCATTTGATCACATTTAGACATTTTTCTCGAAAACATTGCGTTCTATGCATATCTGGATCTGTCTCAACAATCTCACGTTTTAAACTGTCTAACACTCCTTGTACACTTTTTATTCTTCATCCTCTTCTGAACCCAAAACGAAGTGTTCTCTAATTAGTTCTTCAATTTCTGTATAAGTGAGACCGTCGTCTTCATTTCGGATCAATTCTTCCACGTCTTCGGCCTCTATATTTTCGAAACCTTCTCTCCCCACTTGTCTACTTATTTCTACAATTTTTTCAATTTCTCTGTGAATGTGGTTCTACTGCACTTTCCTGAACACATTGAGGCCATAGCTTCTTCAGCAAGCATTAATGGTTGACAATTTCACCTCCGCCCAGGAGGCAGCAATATTTTCTATTGCATTTAAAATAGTAAATTGGTTCCAGCATTCTTTAACCAATATTTCTGGATTTTCTTCCAAACAGTGCAAAATATGAGAAAAACTATGTCTGGTATAGCAAGCCTTAAACGTTGCAATCGTCAAGCAAGCACTTTAAAAGCTGCCCATACATAAGCACTGCTTTGAACCCTATTATAGAGAAAGCAATAAATATGTAACTTCAACTGTGTTATGCTATTCTCGAAAATTGATAAATTGAGACAAGGCCAAGGGTTTGATATGTATCAAGTTCTTGCATATGTACACTTACGAATATTTATGGTTTCTCATAATCAGGTTTTCATCTGTAGAATTATGTGTATAATTCAGACCGCGAATGACAAAGCAAACGTCCCGTGAACGGCAAAGAAAAGGTGACATCGATTACTACCGCATAAATTTAAATCCGCGAGCCATAAATCCGCGAACGGCAAAGTTTTACTGTATTATAAAAAATGTGTAAATTTTGCACTATAAAATAAATGAAATAAAACTCGACATCTTAATTTTTTTGGTCAGCCAATTTGTAAAATTTTGTTTGTGGAATTTTGCAACGCTCCATATATAAATGATATTGAATTCAATGTAGAAATTTTATTGAACTGAATTAAGAAATTTAATTTAAAACAAGTATCCTTCTATGACAAAATACAAAATAAATGAATAAAATCATTAACTGATTTTAGTAAATAACACAGGCTGACAAAATTTGGCCGACCCTCTAACCCACAAACCAGAATGTACTTTTCCAAATTTCTCAACTGGCTCTAGTTTTCGAAAGTGCCAAAATTGCGATGTTTTGATATATTTGACGTTATGTTACATGGAAAGGTAATTTTTTTGCTAAAACCATTAATGGGGTCTTAAAGTAAATACTTACTATTTTAATATACTGACAACACAGCACCACAAACCTAAATTCATCGGCACCCGGAAGTAGGGATTTTACATGTTTTTGGGGTCGCTGATCATGAATCTGAACTCCAAAATACTCTATCACATCAAATTTTGCAAAAAACTTTAAAAATGTCTAAAAATTCGATATGTGGCCGATATTTTACGCATTATATCAATCTGAAATTACATTTACACACAAAAGAGACTAATACGCTCAATCCCGAATTCATAAACCCTAAGCCCAAAAACCCATAAGATTTGCGGTACTGTGTTGTGAATCTATTCAAAAGTCAAGAAATAAGTTAACTAAATTTCAACATGAGTGATTTCTCAAAGACAAAAAATGATATCGGGATAAATCCAAGTTCATTTTAAAGAGTAAGTATAGTACTTTAAGACCCCATTAATAGTTTCAGCAAAAAACCTCAAATAGTCAAAACATCGCGACTTTGACACTTTTAGGTTAGGATAACTCGAAAACCAGAGCTAATTGAGAAATTTGGACCTCGGATTCGAACTCATCGCACCAACACATACAAGATATTTCATAAGTAACCATAAAACACTGAACTGTGGATAGTAGAAACAAAATGTCAAATTTCCATTTGTAATTTAAGGAGTTTTTCGAATTTTCTCTTGAAAGTTGGTAGGTGCAGGATATTTGCATTGGAAATCATAATATGTTGATGCTGTTTATAGATATAAAGAATAAAATAAAAACAACAAAGTAACAAGATACAAACATAGTGAACAGAAATTATAACAGACAAGATTTAACTATAGAGTGGCAAATGCAAATAAGTAAATTTTAACTAAGTTTAGTTTATCAAGAAATCAAAGCTGAACAACAAATTTATTTCTATGTTAATTTCGTTAAGGAGGATCGAGTGCTATGAAAAATACAGCCAATTTCATATTATTGAGATATATTTTGCAATTCAAAATCAAATTCTGTGAATTATTTATGGATTTATGTTTGTTTTTAATTAATGCCAAGTTTGATTATTTAAGGTGGCCATATTCCTGGCCGAGAAATAGTGAAATTTCTGGCGTTTTTAGGTACTGAAATCTTTAAAAGTAAAACGTGTAGAACAAAAGTAAGCACAAAAATAAAATCCTTGATGTTTTGTTTATTCATTGTTACCATTTAAATTTACTCAAATAAAATAATAACTAAAAAAAAGCGTTTGTAAAACATGCGTTTGCTGTTATTCTAACCCTACATTTTAAGAATTATTTTCACGTACTTATAAATAAAAGTAAACAATTTTATATGTAGGACTAAGCAAGTAAATGTTATAAGAACATTTACATGTGGAATTATATATAAAAAAGTTAGTATTTTCGTAGATTTCAGTACCTAAAACCTTGATGGTTTGATCGTTTTTTGCACCTGTTTATTCGTTTTACTGCAGCGTCTTTGAAAATACTCAGGTGGCATGACATAACATTCCTATTATTTGATAAGCTTTAGATTATTCAGTTATTAAATGTTTGAAATTATTTGTCTTTGCGGAAAACACTATTTAAAGAATATGGGGCCCTTAACATAGGTTCTTATAGGAAATGGCTATGATGCTTACAATCGAATGACAGGTGAAAAAATGCAAATTGTAAGATGAAAAAAATTATAGACATTTACTTGAATCATTAATTAATACACTTTATTTCACTCCACGTGTTTGACATTGTTAGTCAATTTCTGTTTCTTTATCTTGTTATTTACCAGTGATTGATGTTATATTTAATGTTGTATATTGTTATGTCGAACTTATTAAAATTTTCAACGTTTCCTAAATATTTTTTTGGTAGGTATCTAAAATTTAACGTAAGTAAAAAAAATTTTTGCTCTATATAATGATGTCATTTCAACCTCTTGTTGATATTTTAGGAATAGCTCCAATGATGACTATGTAGTCGAAAGCGCTCAGCTAAGATTTTAATAAAAATTTTATACACACTTTAACATACAAATTTCTTTGGCTTTTCTTTAATATATTAATTAATAGATAGAAAGAAAAAAAGTAGGTTACGGCACATTTCACAGAGAAATAAAGAATCAAACATTAAAAGTTCTGACTTATTGTCCGCCAAGTAATAAATGCGAAGGAGTAATGGCAACAGCGCAATAGAGTATGAATGAGGATAGGTGGCGGGAAATTTAAATAAACGTTTCGATACACAACTTAGTCGTTAAAAATGGATTACATTGAACTTGTATTTATTTGTGTAATTCAATTTGGAATAATAAAACAAAATGGGAAATTTTCAAATGAAGTATGTTTTTTGAATTTTTTTTTATTTATAAAGTACGATAAACTTTCAGTACATGCATGTACCTATATCATATTTACTTTTCCATACGAATCACACAAAAATTCAAGAAATCAATAATGTCAATACATGACTTTTACTCTAAGGTTTGTTAACGGTATTTTGTACCGGTATATCCGTGTACCATAATTTGTTTTACCGGTATTTGCCTCCACTAGCTTCATTTGCCTTGCAAACATCAGCGCAATTGACCTCTCTTTCCAGGGCCAGTCCATAGTTTACTAGGTCAATGACCTATATACATAACAAGGACTGCCAATTTATAAATAATAAACACAATATCCCCGTGCGCTGTTGCCATGCCAAGTTTCAGCTGCAACTTTTGGCATTTATTTATGCATATTGGGTAAAAAATAATAATTGAGAAAAGGATATTTTAAGTATTTTAAACTCGATTCAATATCTACAAGCAAGTATCTCAATCTACTGACTTTCTAGTCATAAAGAATATTTTTCCCTGCATTGACAGCAATGATTTTATAACACGGTAAGTATAGGGCCACCGTGTCCCGCAGGACCCCCCCCATAAAGCAACCGATCCTCCTTACAATTATTTGCTATTTAAAAATTATTAATATAATCTAAATCATAAACAGAATTTCCTCTACTATTGCAATTTTATAATTGTAAATTTCATTGTGCATATAATATGAGTTATAACTAGGCTATATTTAGTCACACATTTCAACCTTTTAAAAAAGTTAAGGTGAGTACTGAGTATTAAATTTTCGATTATATAAGTAATTTGTAGGCATATTTGTTAATTCCAAATTCAAAATCATTTACTATAATATATATATGTAAGGCAGTATAGTTTACAAAAGTAATTCCTTGTGAAATTGTGTAAAAAGTATAATGGTTAGATCGAGATATACTGTACCTCAAACTTGGAGTATTAAAGAAAAGAGAATACAAATATTTTCTGCATTAAACAGGGTTAATAAAATCTGTAATCACGAATTGCTATTATATAAAAAAAAGAACGATTGGTTTGATTCTCTACTACTTTAAACTCCTTGATGCCAAACAACTAGGACGCTCCCTTAAATGGTAAAGTCATAGCATCGCAAATTCATTTGTGTTGCTATCGAACGAAGGATACAGTATAATTAACTATTGATATGGTTATAATGGTGGTTTAATTATATATTTGCGTGTGCCTGTTAGTCAGTCAAATTGAGCGATTATTCTTGGCGGCCTGCCACAAGAAGGTTTGGGACCATTTCACCAAGGCTCAGAGAAAGAACATAGAGACTTGGAAAAAGCAGTCATTGGTATGTACTACCTAGGACTATCAAAACGTTTATGCGGTTACGGCATTTGAAATATATAAAGGGTACAAAAATGTATTGATCTTTAATCAAAGTGAAAGAAATGACAAAAATTTTGCAATTTCAAGGCAAAAGTAAGTTGACCTTTACTCCTAAAAACTGAATACGTATAGGTTATCCCAATATTCCACAGACATGGAATGATAAAGACAATTTTTATTATTACTATAAACTTACCTCTATTCAATGTTGCAGCAAGAGGGTGTCAAAGTTGACAAAAAATTTTAATTTTTTCGTAATAACTCAAAAGTACTTTACTTGTGTATAGATGCCACTTTTTAACATGGTAATCGAAGTAATTGCTTTTACAAAACTGAAACAAGTGTGACCACCTCTAAGCAAATATAGTTTTTTCATGTCACCATACAACTTCTTACCTTATTTCATTATAAAACTAAACTTTTTCTCTTGCAATTTTTTTGTGTACTTGTGTACTATTTTTCTGTAATTAATTACATTATTACAGTGGCGGCTCAAAAATAAAATAATATTTTTAATAATAATGTAATTAAAAAAATTGTTCCTATTTGGTTTAACAATATTAAAAAATAAGAAAAAACTTTTTTTTTAATTTTATAAGATAGCCAGCCAACCTATCTATTTATATATAAAACAATGCCACCAGCTTTTGGTTTGCCTCCACATTTAACAAAATATTTTAAAAACATAGTGAATGTTTTTATAAAACAAGTCTAATCGTCGGTCTTTTAAATTTGCAAATTTAATATGTCTTCCATAAAATTGGGGATTGACACTAAGACTTTGCAAAAGTTCTTTTTGTCACCATCACTGATAAGTTGTTTAAGTGCTCTTGTGTCATCGTATTTATAAAGTAAGTCTTAATGCGCTTAAGACACAAAAAGTTTCTTTCTACCGAGACACTTGTTGCAGGAACTGTTAAAACTAGGCAAAACAATTTGTATGTTTCAAAAAATACTCGTACCATTTTAAATGCTTTGTATAATTTTTTACCGTTTTTTTTGTACTTCTAAATTACTAAATTGTTTATCTCTGTACAAAATATTAAGTTCGTTTTTCAATCCATCTATTTCAAAAACGTTTGGATACATTTGTAATAAACATTAAAACTATTTTTTGGGAAATTTATTTGCGTATTCGGGAAATTTTAAGGAATCTACTAAAGCAGGAAAATTTAAGTCATGTAAATTCCCAAAATGGGTAGGTACTTAATTGAAGGGAAATGCAATCTGTAATGTAGTGGTATTTTATAGCTCCAAAATATTTCTAATTCGTCATAACTTATACCTCGTTTACTTGGTAGTCCAGCAATATTTTTTGCATACCTAATTAAAAATATTTTTTAATTTTTCTTTGTTAATTCAGAAATTCTTTGACTAATAATTTTAATTTGTTTAGAACAGTACTTAGTCTACGTCATTATGACTTGGAATATAATAGATAATATGATAGGTACCTATTAAATTACGTTAAATTTAGTCTTACCTTGTTTTGTTGCAAGGAAGTTGTTTTTTATTTACTCTAATTTAATACCTGCCTCATATTTATCCTTAAAGCCTTCGTAACGTCACTCACAGTGACATCAGACACTACCCGCGTAGTACGCAGCGCGTACATTAACCACAAACTTAAACTATAAGCCACTCTAAACGAGCCTCAGGTTCCCCCGTAAATGGTAACCATTTTCAAAGTACCTAACACAATTTAATTCTGTAAATAAAATAGTATATTGAATTAATTCCAGATTTTGGTCGTTCTTCAAATTGTAAACGGTAGTTTCTCAAAAATAGTACAGATACAAATTTAATAGTCACAATTTACAATACTTATTGCATATATTTTTTTTTCAAATATTTCCTCGTCTGTAATTTTGGGTATTTTCCATCATGGCATCTGTGTGCAACTATAAACTTTTTTTAACATTGACGCTCTCTAACAGCTAAGCAACTTTGGATACAGATAAGTTTACTTCTATCGTCTTATTGGTGTGGCCATTGCCTGTACATAGGATATTGGGATATCCAATATAACAACATGGTTTTGTCACTGTACTAAAATATAAACAACAAAAAGAACACTTTACTTGCATACATTTCCTTTTCCAAAAAAAACTCTTCAGAAAATCTGGAATATTCATTTTTGTACTAGGTTAACAAAAATACAATTTTTTTTTTTTTTTTTCAAGTATGTTTCACACAATAATCAGTATAATTTTTTACATTTTGAAAGTCCATGGTAATTTTGCACGTTAGGATTAGTCATTGATTTAATACTTAGGTTTTTTGTACAAAATTAGTTTTGTTACAAATGGTATAATTACATAAATATTGGGCTGTTTTCATGTCATTTATGGTTTTGAAAAAGGTAAGGTAAGGTAAGTCAGGCACTCACAGTCAGTCAAACTGGAGATGGATTTGGACTGGATGGACAAATACATAGTTTGCAATTGTTGCTAAAGGAGATATTAACATTCGACTTAAATATTATGCAGTACATTTCATATTAATTAATCAAAACCGAAAATGCTGATTGAGATGATACTGATCAGTTTCTATGTCCAGATAGTTTTTGTTGTATATTTAGAGGATGTTCAAAATTATTAATTATGCAACAAAATAAAATGTAAAAATTTTCTTCATTTTTTTATAAAATTTGGTAAAATACAAATTTTTTACAACCCGTAATATTGTTTTTATTACGGCCTATATAGGATGTAACAAGAATGCTTGGCCAAACGTTAAGGGCAAATTCTGGGTAACAAATTTACTTTCTATAAACATGTGTCTTAGAAATACCTCAATTTTAAATAGTAAAATGGATAAATTGTTACCTTTGCCAATAAATCCATTTTTTTTTTCTGGAGGCATTTTTGGTTAATCCTACTACCAATCATTTCATAACTTCAACTTAAAATGTTTCCAGTAAATGAAATTTTGTTTAGAATGTGTATGTGTATTATATGTATAATTAAAAGTAAACATCTATTAGAAATGGAGAATGGAGCAGAAAACCTTATTAATTTTATAGGTGGTAATCTTGTCAGTAACCGCTCAAAAAATAGGGGTAAGCTGACAATAATTCGCATAAATCTGAAAATTGGTACGAATGTTGGGAACACCATTATAAATGAAGTGTGAAATGTCCCCATCTATCCCACATCTGGCAAAAAAATGTATTCAAGGTCAAAGTTCGCAAATATGGGTTTTTTGCATTTTTCACCGAACGGTAAGTTTTATCATAAAAATATGTCGGACAAAAATTGTAGATCATGCAATTATTTATAAAAATCGTTCTTACACTTTTTTCCTAAGAACACCATTTCTGAGATATAGTGATTCAAAAAGTTGAAAAAGTTGTGTTCTCTATAATATGCACGCGTTTCCACGCTCCCTGTGAGGTAGTGTAGTTGGCGCATTTTTTTAACGTGGTTTCCCCGGTAGGTCTATTCCACGATCTATTGTGGTCCTGTTTAATTAAATAATAATGTAGTAAATAAAAAATGGTACTATTGGAAATGATGAAAGTGGTGTGAATTATGAGTAATTGGGGAAAACTATTCGTCTGATTGATAATTATCTAATGGAACTTCAAGTCTAATGTCTTCTTCTTCCCTGCCTTCTTCTTCTTCCTGCTAGATATGAGTAAATTGTTCTAACAGTGATGCATCAGATGTCTCCACCCTGATATCGTAAGAATCCTCTTCTGATGGCGATTCAACATTGGAGCACGACTGGCCTTGACAACTGGTACATGCTAATGAACAAAACAATTCAACTTTTTTGCAGCCGCACTTAGCACTACACCCGGTATTGCAATTGCAAAAAATTGTATTTAGTATTTAGGAATTTTTCTGGTGCAGGTGGGAGTAAAGTCTTGATTGGTTCCAATGTATTGTCAGTTAACTTCCAACTCCAGTCTTTTGGGTCCAGTTGATTACCAAGCCACACTTGAACTTGATAATATACCCAAAATAGATGTTAATGATCAGAAGCAGAAGTTGGGAGAAGACAAGCTAATTACACTTGTTTATTGTTACGAGTATTTTTTACAAAAGATAAGTATCGAAACTTATCTAAGCAGGTAATTTTTTTTTGGAGCTCCATATACAGAAAGAAGGAAGCGAATTCCGTCGGTGATTATAGCTCGTGGAGTATAGTTACTCTCTTTAAAAACTTTAACACAATTAACTAAATTTTGTCTTTCAAACAATTTAAAAACTGTTGTTTTACATGTCCTGAAAATTGCTGATGTCGTATCGCAGCCAATTACTGCGTGTAAAAATAGTATGTGATTTTGGCATTTTGAAAAAGCAGATAAACTTTTGGATGAGTGTATTTCCAATCGCTGTTGAGCCTACACTACATCATTGGTGGCATGGAAACATGTGCATATTATGGAGAACACAACTTTTTCAACTTTTTGAATCGCTATATCTCAGAAAAGGCGATTCTTAGGAAAAACAGTGTAAGAACATTTTTTATAGAAAACTGCATGATCTACAATTTTTGTCTGACCTATTTTTATGATAAAACTTACCGTTTGACTGAAAAATGCAAAAAAACTATATTTGCGAACTTTGACCTTGAATAAATTTTTTTGCAGATGTGGGATCGATGGGGACTTTTCACATTTCAGTTATAATGGTATTCCCAACATTCGTGTCAATTTTCAGCTTTATGCGAATTATTGTACCTTGAATGTCTATATTCACCGGACTATGGCATTATTATGGAATTTGTTATTCTTTCTTGTCCAGTAATCTATAAAAACCAGTTGTATTTCCTAACTCGCCGCGCGCGCCATTATTCCATGGTTAGAAATTGGCCTCAATGATTTGGGATCGAGGGGGATTATCCCTCTTTATCCTGCCCTACCTCGTGTAGGCCTGGACAGCCTTCGTAGGTGGGCCCCATCCGTCGTCTACCCCGACCGCAAATGCGGCCGGTGTAGGCGCTTTGTGGGACCTCCTTTTGTCCTGACTGGGCCCCGCCGGCTAGGGCCCTTTCTTCTGGCGCTCTTCTTGCTTCGCCGGCTCGTCTGTGTAAACCCCGGGGGTAGTGTCATGTTTATGTGTGGTATGGTTGGGTAGGGTAGTGCGGCTATGCAGCCTGGGATGCGCTTTGCTAAGGTGGCCCTTAGGCTAGCGCGGGAGGGAAGGGGTAAGGAGGGTATGGAGGGTGTACGTGTGTGTGTGTGTCGTTGTCTTCGTTTCTTGATCCTGGCGGTCTCTGAAACAGAAAAGCTTAGCGGGCAGGGGGGGGGATGTCGTTGGTGTGGTCACCCAGGGTCAATTTCCTAACTAAAGAAAAAAACATACATACATACATACATGAGTCATAAGTAGAGATCAGAAATGTTAGGGCTGCTACAATGTGGTAGGGTTGGCTGTAGGTTGGGTTCTCTTTTTATGTAATTTTCTTCAAACAACAAATGACACAACTGTTGCCTTCTTATAACTGCACTCATTTGCATAATAGTATGAAACAAAAAGGGGCAGTGTTTATTTTTCTACATTAACGCTTCACATGGAACTTACTATAAAATATATAAGTATAGTACGTAATAATAAGTACCAGCAAAAGTTATCAAAATAATAATTTCTAACTCGTAAGGAAAGCGATTGATCAGTTTATTCGATATGTATCTAGCGACACCCTTTTCTGGCTGTGCATTTGTTGTTTTTTATGGCAGTCATTAGGATTGTGTATTGTGAGCATAGAGCGGCACAAGACTTGACCACAGATTTAGACTATGTCTGCTACTACAACACGTATTACCGCTTACTGGCATAATATAAATTACTACTGTTTATTTATTTGATTATCGCCACAAAGTTTCCGATCTCTAGTTATGAGTCAATCATGAAGTTTGGGGTTCAACTGAGTTAATGTGTATCCAGGTTTGTGATCTGTATAATCTTACAAATGAATTAATGAACTGTATCACAACACAGACCTTTTTAGAAAGTATAAAACAGTGTTGCTTTCTTATATTGTCCAAAACTCTGCAAAGGGGGTAGTAAAAATATTTTTTTCAAATAATCAGTTCAGAGAATAGTACCTAAGCTATAATATCCTGAAGATGAAAGGTAGGTGACGCAAATTCTGGATTTGGAAATTTTATAATTATACCAGTAAGAAATCCACTCGGGTCCTCCCAACAGTTACTGTGGTTATCGGACAGAACGAATTTGAAAAGGTAGTATATTGGTATAAATTGCCTACTTTCAATATAGTACATATTGCTAAAATTAAGCTAAGTGCAACAAATGCAATCTAATCTAATCAATAGGTACCTCAGGAGTTAGATTATGTTTTTTCCTGATATATTCAATAAACTTATTTATTCTCTTTATATGAAGATATGTAAGTATGACAACACATTTAAAGGTGGGTGCATTTTTTTAAATATTTTTCTTGTTAATCTCTGATCCAGTTTTCATCCTTTGAGGGCATTTTCTTTTCCATACATTTTATACGCAATGATTAATTATTATGAACATGTACTGCGTAAAAATATTGATCGTTTGACAGTGGATGTAGTTTGAATAATGTTATTCCATTTTTAGCGGTATCCAATATTTACAGTTATTCTGTATTTATAGGAAATTAAAAATATCCAGCTGGAAGAATCTTCAAATGAGAAAGATGACGATGAAATGGATGTGTCGGATGATGATGAGCCATCGAAAAAGAAACACCGGGCAGAAACGGGTGTCGAGGAGAAAAATAATCTGAAAGACGAAAACGACAGTTTACGTTGTCAGATGGAAGCATATAAAAATGAGGTAATTAAAATCATATGATTGCGCTTCCCGATAATTTAAATTTTGCAGTAACTTACATACGAGTTCACTACAATGATATATACCAGAGCATGGCTCGTTGGCTATCAAATGCGCTACATGAAATAAATTTTATTTTTGTAACTTCAATTTTTCAGTTAGCAAATGTTTTTTTTGCCAATAGACATTAGGCTTTTTTTCGCGAGTGAATATTGGTGAATACGTCTGACTTGTAGTTACTGTTTCTATCTCTTTTAATCTTTTTTCTAACCTTGTCTAACCTGAACAGATCGCGAAAATGTATATATTCACTATTCAGTGGTGCAGCCTATCATATGTACTTTGACGACTTTGACATATGGGTTCTAACTTCTAACCAGTAACCATAATTTGTCATCCTTTATTGCTTCCAGTAATCTAGTGTTGTGGGAATTGGTGTTATCTCACTATATAATATATGTATTTGAACTGAAGGAATATATCAATGTTTTCTTTAGAATATTTTTAAGTGGCAAATTTAAAAAGCGTGAAAAGTATGTTCATTGTATGTAATTCATACGAAAAAGACCTGAATTACAAATGATTCCACCAATATTATCTATCAAAGTGGATCGCAAATATGTCCCATATAAAAAATTAATCTTACCATTAAGTAAAATATTTGCTGTTTCAACGTCTACGTTTACTAAAACATCTGTGCCTCTAAAGTTTAAATTTAAACTGACCACTTCCACAGCCGTATCAGAATCCATCATTTTGCTGAACGATTTTTATCCTCATTCAAACAAAATGTCAAAAAGAAAAAGGTTAAGTTACCGGCTGACAATACTAGTTGAATATACCAACAGAATATTCAGCTGAAGGGTGAAGAGTTCAGTCATTTGATCTAAACTTGTAACGTCACATAGTAGTTTAAATGACTGACTATTCTCGCAAAAACGTAATATTCACNTTAACCCTTTCACTGCTCCAGACGTATATATTCGCTAAAAATTTATAGGGCTCAAACTGCTCCAGACGGATAAATTCGCATGAATAGTTAAATTGGATCAGGCTGCTCAAACCGTATATATTCGCAACCGTGCGCATAGTGACTCGGTTATTGCAATTGGTAAGGCGAATTTTTGCGGGCGAGCTTATACCGATTGTGACAAATATTTTTATGGAAAGAGGTACTGGTAATAGTACCAAGATTGTTCATGTTTCTTTCAGTTTCTATTTAGTACATATACTGTATTTTATTCAAAATAAAATCGTAAAATTTATCGTAAATCGTAATTTAACACAACATAATGTAAAACTATAAGTGGTCTAACTGCTCCAGACGTATATATTCGCACGCGATAAACAATCGCGCACGGCGCGGTAGCTACGTTCAGACGTATTGCGCAGCGAAAGGGTTAAAAAGACACAGGGTGTTAAACTTAAAAAAATGTTTTTAATTTTTTTAAATAATTTAAAAACAGTAAGTAACAATTTTAAATTGGGCACATGTATTTATGTAAACATTGTCCAAAATATGAGGCCTTTTCCTAAATTTTAGATGCTCCAGTGGCAGAGATACAGGGTATCAGCATATTTTTCTAAATAAAATAGTATATCACTGCTTTTTCATTCGGTTATTTATTCGAATAAAAAAATTAATAACATTGGTCATAATTTTAATGAATTTATTTAAGTATATGCTCAAAAATGCCTCCATTTCCACGAACACAAGCGCGACATCTTTTTAATAACGAAAAATTAACTTATTAGAAATGTATTACTTAAATCTGATGAAAAGCGTTATTTATTCTTTCTTCTAGCTGCTCAGAATATCAAAGTTGCTATCGCAGCCTACTATGTAATTTTAATCTGCATTTTATTTGAATATCGAAGTGTTTTCAGTTTGTTTTTTAAGTTTTACTCAAAAATTAGGCTTTTTCGAAAAACATAAAAGTGTAGTAATTTGTAGAAAATTGAAAGATGAATCCGCAAATATCATGATTGTTAACGTAAAGCAGTGTCATACTATTTTATTTAGAAGATATACCACCGATACCCTGCATCTCCGCCACTGGAGCATCTAAATTTTAGGAAAAGGCCTCAGATTTTGGACAATGTTTACATAAATACATGTGCCCCATTTCAAATTATTTCACTTACTAGTTTTTAAATTATTTAAAAAATTTTTAAAAATTTTTACGTTTAACATCCTGTATCTTTTTAATGAAGCATCCTAAATAAAAACTTTATACGAAAGACTCCCCTTAAAATTCTACAAAGAATACGAGGTTTCATTTTTGGTCACTGTTTGTGGATCACCCTGGATGCTTTACCATTTGAATATTTAAAAAAAATTTTGTTACTATCTGTTTGTATAGGTCTTGCGGGACTATATTTCCGATATATTCGCTTACAATAAAGAATATTTTTTTCATTGTTTTTGTAGTTGGCAGATCTATGAGCAATCTATTTCCCATATCTTCAATATCTCCGATTTTTATTTGAAGTAATTCATCATATCTACATGCCCCAGATATGGCAAAAATCATTGCCACCTACAATAATAATAGTATTCTTCGTTTACAAGAATATTTAAATTTTTAATTTGTTCATTTTCTAAAATGCATGATTTTTTAGCACAATTCAGTGGCGGCTCGTTAGAGGAGGCTGGGGAGGCTAAGCCTCCTCTGCAGTTTTTGATAGTATTGCAAAAGTTTTCTTTTAGTTTTTTTTATTTTACATCATATAATTAATATCATTTAAGAAATTTTCATACAAATCTATTTTCATATGCAACTAATTAAGTATCTACCAAGGAAGACCTTGAGTACGTAAATATACGATTTTTAAATGTTCACTATTTTTCGCGCCCTCCGAATTCGTATTATAGTCGCTGGCAGCTAACTTTCTCAAACCTCCAGCCTTTATCAGTGTTCTATATGCTGGGAGACCTTGAAATGATGCCACGATGTCTACATTCGAGCTTAAGCAGTCGAGCACGGAGGCTTGTTGCCACCGTCTATCTCTTTTTAACAAGCGAATCTTTCAATATAGCACTTCTTCTCTACCACCTCGGCGATCGCAGTTGTATGTTGCAATGTTGCATTTCATTGTAAAAACATTGGTCATCTGTGAGTAGCGAGTTTTTGTTTTTAACTGGTGTTTATGTGAAGTTTTTCTTAAGAATTTCTGTGAGACGATCATAATTAGTAATACAATAATTTACATTTTACTCTGGTACATACTTAACTTTATTAAAATAAAATGAGTGCGGAAAACGAACATAACCTCAACAACCTCTTTAGTTGCATGGACATTGTAGATTACTTATTATTAAAAGGATTTAGTACTCTCAGTTATGATGAAAAGCTTATAATTAAACAGAAATAGAGACCAACACCTTCATTGCAGTCTTTAGTTGCAGTGGATGAAAAACAAAATAGGGGATTTAACGATAATAATTATAGAAAAACTGCATCAACTATTAGAAATAAATTATACTGCTGGCATTGTTTATTTTTCGCTAATGATAATTTATCGGTGTGGAGCAGGATGGGTTTTAACAATTTAAAAAATTTAACGAGAGGCCTCGAAAAACACGAAAAATCGCAAGAACATATTTCATCGCGTATTAAATTTGAAATGTTTGGTAAACAGAATATTGTAAAATATCGTAAACACTATAGATTCCGCTCACAAAACGGAAATAACAACATTATAATGAGAAGGTTCGTGAAAATAGAGATGTTTTAAATAGACTAATCGATGTAGTAATATTCTTATCGTCTCAAGAAATTTCTTTTCACGGACATGATGAAAAAGTGGATTCTGCTAATCGTGAGAACTTTAAAGAGTTAATAAATTTATTAAAAACATACGATTCAAAATTGCAGAATTTCTTAAATAATGCCACTGTTTTTTCGGGAACCTCTAAAACCATTCAAAACGATTTAATTGAGAGTATTAGTTCAATTATCAAAAGTAAAATTTATGATGAATTAAAAATTGCGAATTTTTCTCCTGGCAAGTTGATGAAACCACAGATGTTACCTGTAAGTCTCAATTATAGGTAATTTTTAGATATGCAGTGCATGGAGAAGTTGTTGAAAGATTTGTTGGATTTTTTGACATAACAAATGGGAGAGATGCAGATAGTTTGTTTAAATTATTAATTAATGAATTTGGAAAATTTGACTTAAAAAATAAATTAATTGCTCAAACCTATGATGATGCTGCGGGTAAGTCAGGTCATGTTAATGGACTTCAAAGAAAAATAAAAGACGTTGTTCCTCAAGTCTATTTTAATCATTGGTAAGCACATAAATTAAATTTAGTTTTAAATAGTCTGCAACGGCATTAAAGAAGTGAGAATTTTTTTCAAATATTCCCGGATTTTATAATTTTTTCCAAATAGACTAAAAGATCTGACGTATTAAATAAAATAATGTAACACAGGATTCCAAGTAATGCTCCCACTCATTGGAATTTCTCTTCTAGAGCTATATTTACGGTCAAAACTTATAGAAAGAAACTTATTGAGGTTTTTTATTTCATATCGGATAGTGAGGATTTTTTAAATGATCGACAAACCTTAAGATCCGCTTATGGATTAAAACAACTGATGGACAAAAATTTCATTTTTTTCTTGAAAACAAACAACAAACCGATCTTGTATTTCAAATTTTGCAGAATAAATTAACTGACTTAACATTTTCTAAAAAAAGAATTAATTCACTTTTATCAAAATTAAAAGAATTCTGTAATAAATGAGATACATTTCAACAGGTTGTATGCAATTTTCTTAGAAGACATTGACGAAACCTTTAACGATGACGCCCTCAAAGAAAAGAAAGACAAGTTTAAAGTTTTTTATTTCAAGCCTCTGCCAAATATGCCACGAGCCGCCACTGCACAATATCTATCCGATTGCCGTTTCAAGAATGCTTTTAATTTTAGATACTTTCCAATATCGATATTGTAGACATTCAAAGTAGCTCTGAGCATCGCATATATTGACCATAATAAAGATTCATCATACTTTTGCTTAATTCAGAAAAATGTACCAATATTACATTTTCAGAAGAAGGCAATGTTATTCTCAGCCCAGTAATCAATACATTTTTTATATGTTTACTGATATATCTTCGATTTTTCTGATAATAAATTGCACTCTATTTCTGTACCTCCGAGCTAAACTGTATTAACTCCACTTTTTTGCAAAAACATTATGAACTCCATCTATGTTCAAGAAAAATAAACATAGGTGTTGATCAAACTTGTTTCAATAAAACTAGTATGTATACACTCAACTAATCTCGTTTAACCATCTGACAAAATATAATAAAAGCGCTATGTACAATTAATTGAGATTAAATTTTATAAACAGCTCTCCTGTCTAAATGGGAGTTAATACAGTTTAGCTCTGAGGTACTGATTTGCTTTGCTGATTCAATAATTTCTGGCAACTGCAACCTGATGAAATTATTATTATTCATGAAATGTTAGTAATATAAAATAAAAAGCTTTGTTTGCTATTATGATAAAATTAAAATTGATTAGCAAAAAAATGATGTGTTTAACTTGGCAGTAAAGTAGATGTAATGCCTTGGCTGCTTTAATAGACGAGGCTTATTTTTTGTAGGTAGAAGTACTAAAAATGGACTACAAAAAAGATATGGAAGACAAAGACAAACAATTCAAAATGTTACAACAAACACTACAGGGGATGCAGCAACAACTAATCGATGCCAAAAGAAAGCAAAGTGAAGAGGAGGCCAAGGTTAAAGAACTACAGGCCAAACTGAGAACAGAAAATAAAGGTAAACACATAAACGATAAAGAAATCATAACTCTTGACGATAGTGAAAACGAACAAAGTGATTCAGTAAGTGTGACGGAAAGTTCAACTGAGACTGTTCAGCGATTCAACGAGTGCGACGCAAAGCTGATAGGTATCATATCGGCATTTCTGAATGTCCATCCTTTTGGAGCGGGCTTGGATTATATTTGGTCATACGTTAGTAAAATAGAATCAAATTTAAGGCCGGCAGAAATAGAATCTCTTATGAATCGGTTTCCAACTGTTTTCAAACAGGAATTGGTCGGAATCGGGGCAAATATTGAAAGAAGATGGATATTCAATGCCTTCAATACTACCGTTAATAATACAAATTCGAATCATTAATTTTCATGTCTTAGTTATTATTATAGATTACATATTGTATTTATTTTCTAGTTAAGTTTGGACTGTGAATTTTATCCTAAATATACAACACAATTAAATCAGTTTTATTTTAAAATCAGTCCCTGAAAATACTTTAATCATCTTTCAAATAAAACTAGAGTATCAATGGTTTGAATAACAAACCGGGGGACCTCGTATTCAAATAAAACCAGCTGTGTAGTACTCTAAGACTTTTAAGCAATTTCTCATATTTTTTAAGAAAATCGACAAAGTGGTTGTTTATCGAAAAGGAACCGTATGCCAAATTGTCACCAGATTAGATTTTTACAAGCTTTTACTTAACTTCACATGTATGTTTGTTTGTATGTATGTTTAGTTCAAATCTTGCAAGCCAAATTTAAACTACTAAACTTACAAATTTTGCATGCTTGTTCAATTCTGAAGAAAATCCACTAAAATGAGATCCACCCAATCAATCGATTGCATCGAAAACATCAATAAAATCCCATAAGATCGTACAAAAGTCGCCCGCATTGGAAACATTGGCGAAATCTCATGATGACGAGTACATGAGTCACGACGAAGTCCCGTCAAAAGTCATCAATCAGAAACATCGGTGAAATTTCATAATCATCGATGACGGGAACGTCAAAGGTCACTAGCATCGGTAACGTCCGCAAAATTTCATGATTGATTGTCTTGGCGAAGAGAAGTACATAATATAGTCGACATTGAAAAGATCGGTAATATTTTCTGACTAACCGACGTCAAAAGTCACCGACATCGGAAAGGTAGGTGAAATTTTGTAATTGAGTTTACAATCGACGAAGCAGAGTTGACAATTAGTTATCGCCATAATATAATTGTGTAAGGGATATTTCTCTATCGTCAACAACGTATTATTTCACATAAAATTTATTTACTCGATGTATGTTTAGATCAAATCTTGCAAGCCAAATAGAACTTACGACTTCCTCTAAACTTCCGACTTTGAAATTTTGCATGCTTGTTCAATTCTGATGACAATCCACTAAAATGATAACCTAACCTGATGCTGCAGCCAGGATTGTGCCCTCATGAGAGCACTCCTCAACGATTAGTAACAGAGGATAGATGAGAAATATTTCTGATTAAAAAGGTGTAAGGTGTAAGGTATAAATGAAAAGTAAAAAAAAATATTTTTTTATAAAAACGCACTATAAAGAAATATATAAACGAAGTAGTTCATAAAACCCATAATGTTGTGTATACCCCAAACCCACAAAAGGGCTCAATATGGCTGCTCTATAGAAGTGTCGTCAGCAAAAGTATGATAAATAGACACGTACAATCAATACTCAGCATGTCCATGTTCTTATGCGATTTAAATGCGCGTAATTTTCTTAACTTACTCCTTAAAATAAAAATTCCAATTAGGAATAAACCTCGCGACAAGCTTTAAATCGCATAAGAATATGAACATACTGATTATACAAGATGTCCACATTACGGACCGTGGTTATTTAAGACACAGAAAGATATACTTTCACCAAGTTTCGTCAAAATTAAATTATTTTTGCAGAAATGAGAAATAAAAAACAAAATACCAGAAAAAAAAACTGTTTTTCGCATTTTTCTCGGAAATTTTGAGGTTTTGTTAAAAATTGACCTCTACAAAAGTTGTAGATTTTTGCATGATCTACGACTTTTGTATTAGATTCTTTTTTGTTTGACGTCAGCTTTTGCCAGAAATCCCAATGATACAATTTTTCACAACTTTTCAACCCTCCACCACCCCTGCTTACATATTTATATATATATTTTTTGTTTATTATAAGCCCTTTTACCATTTCCACTTATAAAAAATCCAGGTAACAATTTTCTTTTTTTTTCCTCTAAATGAGTTATTTCGATCGGTCTAGTACTGAAAATTGTTTTATCAGATTAAGAAAATTCTGGTTTATAACAACACATTATTTTTATATTTCAACATATAAAATAAATACAAATTTATAATGAACACACAAAACTACTTTTTCTTCTTTCCTTTTTTCTCTTTCACTGGAGGATCAGAAGGCAATTCTGGTTCAGGTGCTGGCGGCGGCTGCGGTTCTGGTTCTGGCTGCGGTTCCAGCTGCGGTATTACTTCAGGTTCCGTCGGAGTAGGGGGTACCTCTGGAGGTGGTTTGGAAGCTGCCAATGCTTTCTCAATGGTTTGATAAAACTCAGTCTCGGCTTGTTGGACAAAATTATCTTGAAACACTCCTTCAGCGACAGTTTCGACTTCTTCTTCGGCAACATCTTCATCTACATTATCTGCTGCTTGTTTTGTTTGTTTTAATTTCAAACGCAATTCCCTATTTCGAGCTTCTAATATCTTTTCACGACGACTTTCTCTTTCAAACATCTGAAAAATATGGGGCCTGATGAAACATACAATAACTTTGTTTAAATGTAATTATTCAATGATTAATAGGAAATTAAATTATAGGTGTCCAATTTTATGTCTCAAGCCGCCAAATTTTTTTAATTCGACTTTTATAAAAAAATATTTTGAACAAAAGTTATCAGGTTTCGAGGGCTCAAATTATGTTGACCCTGAAGTCAATTATCAAAATCATTTCAAGGCCAACCTTAATTTTCAAATGGAAACCCATATTTTGTATTGCAGATTCATATTCTGCGGGAAAAATATATAACTTTTATATGAAACATTTTTTTGAAAATGCGCGGAGCGCGTTATACTTTTACTGTTCCACTTTAATTCTCAGGCTAATATCTCAAGTAATAAGCAGGATGGTGAAAAATATTTCCGACAAAAGTCAGGTTTCGGTGGGGGGGGAATACTGTGACCTTGAAATTAACCTAAAAGTCAATTATCAAGGTCATTTCAAGGTCAATCTTGATTTTTTAAATGGAAATCCATATTTTTATTACAGGAAGCCTTTTCAAGAAAAGTATTTCTTCATACAAAATTTACGTATTTTTCCTGCAGAATACGAATCTGCAATAACAAACATGGATTTCCATTTGAAAATTAAGGTTGACCTTGAAATGATTTCGATAATTGTCTTCAGGGTCACCATAATTTGACCCCTTAAAACCTGATAACTTTTGTTCAAAATAATTTTTGAAATGACCTTGATAATTATTAACTTTAAGGTTAATTTCAAGGTCACAGTAATTTGATCTCCCCCAAAACCTGACGACTTTTATCCTGCTTATTACTCGAGATATCAGCCTGAGAATTAAAATTAAATTAAAAGTATATCGCAATCTGACGAGGGAACGAAGCATTTTCAAAAAAAGGTTTCATATAAAAATTACGTATTTTTCCCCGCAAAATACGAATCTGTAATAAAAAAATATGGGTTTCCATTTAAGGTTGACCTTGAAAATTGACTTCAATGTCGCCATAATTTGACCCCATGGAATCCTGAAAACTATTCGAAATATTTTTTAATAAAAGTCGAATTTAAAAAATTATGCAACCTGATACATTAAAATGGGACAGTATAAAAGTAATAATTAAGTAGTAAGTTAAGTAAGTAGTAATATTGTATTATAATTTCAATGTACGAATATTATGAACTATATTTTAAACGTTTACTTACTGCGGTTAGTAGCATCTTGTCGTTTTTATTGCAAACTGATAAGTTCTCGCTGAATTCTACCAAATATATGGATCCTTTTTGGTTGCCGACAGCCACCAATCGACCCATATCATGAGTTCTAAGACATTTCAGAGGCTCATCCGCAACTTTTACACTTAAGGACGCTTGTTTTTGTTGTTGTAAAATATCCCAAACATCTAGTGTACCATCACTTCTTGTTGTGAAGAAGACAGATAATCTAAAAGGAAAATATAGAAATTTATATACAGGGTGTCACTGGATTAGACGAAACGACGCTAAGAAGCAAAAAAATTGTTGACAAGTTCTGTCAAATAAATAAATAAATAAAATAATTGGTGATTACTATAAAAATGTGAGAACTGTTAGAGATGAAAAGCTGGATTGACGAAACGTAAGAACAGGTTCGACAATTACCCAGAGGTGGTGTTAATAAGACTAAGCATAAATAAAAAAACTTATTAAGTTAAACTACCATTTCTGAAAAGGACCCCGCACAAAATGAATGGAAATTGGGTCACGCTAGATTTGGCTGGAATTGTGATATGATATAGAGGGGGAAAGTGTGTGATTTTGGCTGTAGGACCGAGTAAGCTTCATGAGGTTGAAGTTGATAGATTCAAAAACTCAGGCATGCAATGAATTTTGACCAGTAGATACAATACTTTTGGGATCGCTGAACCTGAATTCTTGGATAGCTTAGCTATTTAAGGTCACCTGGAGGTCAGGTAAAGGTCATTTCAAGGTCAAACTGAAGAAAAGACGTATTGAATTTTGACCAGTAAGTATATGTGTTTGGGCTCGCAGAATCTGAATCTGGAGATAGCGTAACCCTAATGGTCACCTTCAAGTCAATTCAAGGTCATTTCAAGATGAAACTAAAGAAAAGGCTTGTACTGAATTTCAACCAGTGCGTATATAAGGAAGGGAACTGAATTTGGGGATAGCTTAGCCCTACAAAGTAACATTTAGGTCAAGTCAAGATCATTTCAAGGTCAAAGTTTACTTTTCTTTAGAAAAGGCCTTTCACGAATGTTAACCTGTAAGTATGTATGCTTTTGAGGTCGCTAAACCTGAATTTGGGGATAGCTTAGCCATATAAGGTCACCTGCGGGGCTTGAATTGAGAATAAGTCAAATGAAATGATCTTGACTTAATTTCCAGGTGACCTTATAGGGTTAAGCTATCCGCGAATTCAGGTTCAGCGATCCCAAAAGCATACATACTTACAGGTTAACATTCGTGAAAGGCCTTTTCTTTTACCTTAAAATGATCTTGACTTGACCTAAATGTAACCTTGTAGGGCTAAGCTATCCCCACATTCAATCCCCCCCCCCCAAAAAAAACATATACATACTGGTTGAAATTCAGTACAAGCCTTTTCTTTAGCTTCATCTTGAAATGACCTTGAATTGACTTGAAGGTGACCTTTAGGGCTACGCTATCTCCAGATTCACATTCTGCGAGCCCAAAAACCCATACACTCACAGGTCAAAATTCAATACAAATCTTTTCTTCAGTTTGACCTTGAAACGACCTTTACCTGACCTCCAGGTGACCTTAGATAGCTAAGCTATCCAAGAATTCAGGTTCAACAATCCCAAAAGCATTGTACCTACTGGTCAAAATTCATTACATGCCTCAGTTTTTGCATCCATCAACATGAAACTTTGTGAAGATTACTCAGTCCTACAGCCAAAATCACACACTTCTCCCCCTCTATATCTCTGAAACTATCCATAGGATCACTTTGGGCCCTTGACAACTTTTCATCAGAATGTCGAGGAGAACTATAACATATTACAATTCCAGCCAAATCTTGCGGGACCCAATTTCCATTCATTTTGTGCGGGGTCCTTTGTACCTTGTAGGACTCCAAGATCCATCGGTTAACATGGCCTTGTGGAAACTTGTCCACATTATTGCACTCTCGCGACAGTCTTCCGACCAAATCTTGGCGGACCAGTCTCCGATAGTTAAAAAGTTCTTGACAAAGCCAGGGTTTCTCTGCAGTGCTAAAACTGGCCCCATATGGGCAGAGAACCTGGTAGTCATTTTCTCTAATGCGGTTTTGCCTTTTCTGTTGCAAGAAATTACCACTCCCTGCTCTGTGCCAACCATAAAACGGGTCGGGATGGTATTCTCGTACTCTAAACAAGACGCTCCAAATGCATTAGATATTTTTTGATCTTCTTCTTTGTTGTTGTCAAGAATTAGAGTTTCCGTGGGTTCTGACAGTTTCCTTATGTCCCACCTAATGAGATAAAATTAATGGTTTACAAATAAATGAATTTTACTTGTACCTGCAATAATTACGTTTTTTAAATTATCAACGGAAAGTACACAATTATTCTGAAATACGCTCAATCATAAACTTAGTTAAATTATTATTGTTTCTTACCACTTCACCTGTCCGTCTGTGGACGAGCTGAAAAATTCTGTTCCCGTTTTTGAGTGTATCCATAACACATTATGTACAGGATCTCTAAAACTTGACTCGATAACACTTAATTCAACAGGTTCGTAACTCTTTCTTGTATCCCAAAGGGCTACTTGTCCGTTTATCTGACCACTAACCAAGGAATGTGGATCTTTTTGGTTATATTCCAAGCAAACCACCGAATATTCTGGTTTGAGAATAATCAAAGGACGATTCGGATTTTCTAGGGAAAAAAGTAAGAACATGACCTAAATAAAGTCTACATCAAATTTTGCTGTACATGCAAGTGATTCAAATAGAAAATATACCAAAAATACACCTTTTGCAACAGGCAATATAATTTAGCAGAATTTTTAAATTAAATTTTTCCCGACTATTCTCCAATTTATTAAATACTTTGGTTGTTACAAGGGTGGATCATACAAACTGGATATTCGTTCTGACAAGTTGTGTAGTGAACAGAGGGGGGCATAGCTTTAGGATGTTGTAGGTAGTGATGTCTAGATTAGATCCCTGCCCTGGTTCACTTCACACAACAGACTTGAAACTCAATTTGAGGATAAAACCTTTAAGAAGGCCTAAATTTATGAATGACAAAAAATTCTTTTATGAATGAGAAGTGGTCGAAAATGAAACCAACTAATAAAATTTTGAAAAACAAACGATGATCACCTTCTCGAACATCACTGGTAGGTTTCGTTTTCAACAGATCAAGTTAGAAAAATTTTTTGCTTTAATAGCTCTAAAATGATATAACATAATTCCACTATGCGCGCGCTTGAAAACGTGTGCTAAACTTATTAAACAAATAGTGGAAAAATTGGAAAAAATTCCACTTTTTTTTTTCTCTTTTTTTCAACACAGTTCAAAAACTATTCATTTTAGAGAAAAATTGAAGAGCAAAAAAAGATTCATAATTAAATTTTACACATGATAAGTATACCTATTTTCAAATAAAAAAATAAAACATAATTATTGCAAATATAGCAAAAACAAATAAAAGTGAAAAAAGTTACAATATTTTTGCGATTTTTTTTAAGAGTACTTATATTATAGGTAGGATCTTCATACTTGTCCAAAAAAATCTTTTTGATGTAATAAAACGTCACACCAATTTTCGTTAAAATCGGTCCTATAGTTTTCGAGTAATAATTTTGCAATCCAGATTTTTGAAAAAAAAATTGCAATTTTTGCAAATTTAACTGAGCCTAAATTAAGACTTCTAGATACTTTTCACGAAAAATGTATGGGAGGTAGTGGTGGGGGGTCCAGAGCTCGGCTACTCCGGCCCACTCGAAATTGAAATCACGCATTCAAAATAGTGGCGAGTTTAAAAATTTTTATTATCTCGGCTTCTAGTAGTCCAATTTTGATGTTTTTTTTAAATGGATGTCTCGCGAGCTGAAAAGTCCAAATATCGCATTTTCAAATGCGAATTATTGTTAATTATCGTCCTATTAACGTATTGATAATTACTACTTTTTAATTTACTTTACTTTTCTCGTATTTTTCTTTATTCTATTAATGAATATTACTCAAATTTATATATAGTTTTTATCCATACATTGTATTCAATTTGTTGAAACTTTCAAAATTTGTTCAAACAATACTTAATTATATAAATAAATTTTTAAAACCAAATTATCTTATACTACAAATTTTGAATGTTTAAATAAATTGAAAATATTTTACAGAATTAATTAAATTTTTAAAAATTTGCAGATATTTTTTTGTTCATAAATAAATAAATAAATTTGATTCATTACAATTCAGGAATAGGCCTGCAACAGAATTTTTAAAAACCTGTAGGCCACTCAAATTGTCAAAAATTCCTCTTTTTTTGCCAAAATTTAGTTCAGTAAACAAAGGCATGTAAAAATTAGGAAAAATTCCATAGAATTGTATGAATTACTTTATCCCCAGCTGAATGTTAGGGCTTCATTTTCAAAATGGCATCTAAAATTTGCAAAAAACAGTTTTCATTTAAAAAAAAACTAAGCATTTAAGAAAAAAGTGATTTAGACAAAAGTTATTGAACTTTTTATAACAAAAATTTTGAACCCAACGGGATGTCAGTTGATAAACAAATGTATGTATGTAGTTACTGCAAAAAAACGGCTAAAAATCGCATTTTTTTAAAACTATATCTTTAAAACGAAAAAAGATTTTTTTAGGAAACTTTCTAAATATGTATCGTTAATCGAAATGCCACTTTTGTACTTGGAAACTGACAGAAATTTTTTCATGAATTTCAAAAAAAAAATGTCCTACGACCAACAGGAGCCGAGAATTTTTTTTTTTTTTTTCAAAATTTACAACCTCATTTATTAATATTAAGGTCTGAAATTTACACATGTTGTAGTTGAATACTTTTACTTCAATATTAAAAATAGTCCGCAATGATTGACCTCCTTTTTTTTACATTAAACTTAATTTTGTTGGACCCCGTAAAATACATGCTCCGTTTGACACAACAAACAACCGGTCAAAATTTCTCCTGTTGTTCGTAGAATCTTTTTTTTTAAATTCGTGAATAAATGTCAGCTCCAATGGCAATAATGCCATTCCGATTTAAATTTCAACGATAAGAAAAAGATCTACATTTTTTGACCCGAAAAAAGAAGTCAAAAGTTTTGGTACATTTTTCACATATTTCCAATTATTTTGCACTACACACACAATTTGCACAGGAAAATACAACTCTTAGAGAAAATTTTAAGCCCAAGATGAGTCACGTAAGTGCATTACTATATGATTTATTGAAACTTGAAAAAAATATCCTTTTTTTCGAAAACTTAATTTTTGCAAACACTGTCAAATATTTTGCAATTTTACAGAAATGCGATTATTCTACTTGCTAAGGACTACATATTCTGAAAGTTCGTAAAAAAATCTTTTTTCATTTTAAAGAGTAGAAGTTTTTAAAAAATGCGATTTTTAAATGTTTTTTTGCAATAACTAATACAATTGTTTATCAATCGATATCAGGCTGGGCTCAAAATTTTTGTTATAAAAACTTCTACAACTTTTGCACACTTTTTTTCTAAAATGTTGTTTTTGTTAAATGAAAAAAAAAACTGTTTTTTTGCGAACTTTGGCCACCATTTTGAAAATGAAGCCCTAACATTTTGCTGAGGTAAAGTAGTTCATTCAATTCTACAGAATTTTTTCTAATTTTTACGTGTCTGTATACTGAACTAAATTTTGGCAGGTAAAAATCTAATTTGACTAATTAATTAATTAAAAATCAAGATTGAAAACTTTCTGCGTATTATGCAAATTCGTCAACATTTTTCCATAGTGAAATCGTAAATGAAGTTTTGTGTAAAATTGAATTGAATTGATTGATCACCATTTCCGTGATTAATAATTTTTAAGAAACAGCACAGAGTTGCGCTTTTTTAAACGGAATTCAGCTACAAACTCATAAAAATCCTTTCTTCTTCTTCTGGTTTCATAAGTATAGGCACAGTATAGAAAACAGTAAATTCACTGCCTATCTAAGCTATTTATTAAAAATGGACCCTAGTTTCATTTTTTATGTTGTTTTAAGTAACTGCGGAGAGACCACGTGCAAGTATGGGAACCTCAAAAGCTGAAAGCTAAGCTGGGCTTGTTGGTGGACTAGGGGCTGGGCTTGCTATTGCGCATCGATCACACGTCCCTTTAGTGGACTTTTAAAGCCGTGGTCCACAAAAGAGGGGGAGTGAATTACTGTTTTCTATACTGTGGTATACCGCAATTAAATACTAGGTTAAACTGTAGTTAGTTTATATTAACGAAAAAGGTTTTTATAACCATATGTCTGAAAACCTCTAATTTTTGAGGTGATCAAAATGAATGAAAATGGTTTATTTCCTTTTTTTAATATGCATTAAATATCATGCTCGTGTTCAAGAAAAACACAATTCACGAGACATATGTACTGATATTATTAAAACTTACCAACTTCCCAAATATACGAAAATGTGGAGTCCCTTTGGCCTTTTGGTTGAAATATTAAATTGCAGTGTGACACAGCCAATTTTGTTTGATTATCAGGAGACCAAGATATATGTGTAATGGGCCTAGTAGGGTTGCATTGGTCCTGATATAGATTAACAGTTCTCGCTGAACTCCTTTCTACCAAAGTTGTGGGCTCAACGTCTGAGAAATATTGCTGGTATATATTTATGGCATTGTTTTGCAAAATACAGTTTTCCATATTCTAAAATATGTAGTGCAATAATATTTTTATTACAAACATTCCTTTACATTTACTTTATTATAAAGATATTCAAATAAGTTAAAAAACAAAATTCCTAAAAAATCTTATCAAATAATGACTTAAGAAAAAATTTTTGGTTCAACTACTCATTTTTGGGACAATCCTCCATCTACTGTATTTTGTTCGACACCATATTTTAGTATAATTTAACTTATTAACCCCTTATACTTTTACATATCCTTACGTAACTTTTGACTCGACATAATTTTTCAAAATATATTTGTAGTAAAAATTAATGAAACCCACCTTAAATAACTGCATCATCGTGTGATAATATCCCTCATCTTTCTCTATTTTTCTTCTATACCGTTTGGTTTGTTCTTCATCAGCAGTATTTACATCTTTCGGCCAGCCACCTTCGACGTGATTCATGGAAGAATTTGTGAACTCTGCTCTCATAGTATTTAAGTAATGTTCTGCTTGTATAGGAGCACATTGTGTACTTCTTGATACAGGATCTCTAAATAAATTGATAGGTAGGCAACATACCCCCAACGTAAATTATTCTTACCTTAAAAGGAAGTTCTTATGCAACTGTTTGTCGGATGGAAAATTGTCTATTAATTCTGGTCCTCTATCTGAAAATAAACATTGCCTCCCAAATTCGCTTCTTTTCTTTTGATATGCGTATTGAACTTCCATGTTTATAATTAACAAACTAGTTATTTCTGAAGTATAATCAATAATATGGAAACCATGGAGATCGAGGTCAAAAAAAATTGTCTTAAAATAACTATTTTAACAAATTACAAACTTAGTTAATGATAATGTTAACCATCTTGTTTACTTTTTGTTGATTGAGATAACTTCCGGTTCTACAACAGAAACAAAATTGAATTTAAATAAAATAAAAGATTATAAGGTTTCATCGAAACATTCAGATATGTATAATAATAAAAAAAACAGTACGAACTTAAAGTATAAATTGTGAACAAGAAATTTCTGCCTCCCCCTACACAAGTATCATTCATCTCATTACATGATTTATATTGACTTTCTAATAAATACATTTAATAAAGAATGTGACATTACCTGAACCTCCAGTAAATGCAAAAATTCTGTGCAATATTTGTCAGAAACACGATTGATACAATTTTTATAACTTTCAAACTGCTGTATTTGTTTCTGAACCAATATAAACTGTTTATTGTCAGGTGTTGATGTATGAGCGTTTTTTGATTTGTTCACATTTGTTACTTTCGTTAAAGATTTATTTTTTAGAAGACGGCTATTCGATGTACTATCACTTATTTTCATTTCATCTAACTGTGAAATCGGGTCTAAATTTTGTAAATAATCTTTTCGAATAACAATATTTTCAAGAGCGCTATAAATTTTTCTACTTTTACAACACTCTACTTCACTTTCCATATATTGTTCGATAATCAAATTCAAATCTTCCACACTGAAAATAAAATAATCAATAATTTAATATTAAAACTTGTAAAATGTTTACCTCATATTAACTGTATTTGAAACTGTATAGATAGTAGACACGTCTTTAATAAAAACAAAAACGGAAAAAACAATTTTAACCACAAAACCATGGAGACTATACGAGCCCGAACTCCATGTAAACAAAAATCTTACAAAAATAAGAGGGCGCTAGTGTTCCGTATGACCCATATGTAGAGAGGGGAGATGAAAAGCGGCAGTTTGAATTATAAATCGCCATTATTCTATGGCTAGAAATTGGCCTCAATGATTTGGGATCGAGGGGGATTATCCCTCTTTATCCTGCCTCATCTCGTGTAGGCCTG
>NW_019417410.1:60461-81148 GCF_000390285.2 Anoplophora glabripennis | reverse complement strand
ATTAATTTTACATACTTTTTAATAGTCAGTATTACGGAAATACAAAATACCATCCTTTTCACAAGATGTTTGCAAATTAAAATACGTGCCGATTATTTCAAAGAAAACAGATTTTTCTGAAAAATATTAAAAAGCGCTTAATTAATTCGTACTTGTACACCGTTGAAAACCTATGAAATGATACATTTGATGCTCATAAATATTCAAACCCTGAAAACTTTTCCAAAATTTTCCGTAATTTTCTTATCTCTAATCCAATTTTGTTATTTAAAAATGAATTGACCATTATTTTAGCTCCAAAACATTAATTTTCACATAATCTATACTTCATTTAAAAAATACACCAGACAAGTTATTGGGAAAATCGAAATTTTTCATCGGAGTAATTTTGTAGGAAATTTTATTTTGATGAACTTGATTTTCGAAAAAATGCATCTTCATTGAGGTATTGGCCTTTTTTGGTCAAAAAACGCAAAAAATCATATACAGGGTGATTAAAAATTCAGTACAAAGAATTTAGGGGCGTATTTTTGAGGTCAAAATAAGACTTTTATATAATATAAACGTGGGTCGACAAACGCTTAGTTTTCGATATACAGGATGTTAAAGTTTGTTATTTTTTTTTATTTGTTAAGGATAATTTCCACACAAATTTGAATGTTGGCATAAAACTTGAGGTACAAGGGATTTTTAGAATGCGATTTTACTAGCAATTATTTCGTTTTGCCAGTGTAGTAAAATCTGAACAAAACTTACCTGCACATGCGGAGAAGTCGACAATGCGTAAACAACCGCATCAGCGATATTCTCTGGTTCGATTATTTGTTTTTCTTCAATAAGGTTCTTGTGCTTCGTTATATAATTTGGTAAAATTTCGGTATCCACAAGTCCCGGACTGATACTCTGAAAAATAATCTTGAATTTCAAACAGGAAGTGTAAAAATTTTAGTTGTTATAATTCTTAATCTCTGTTTCGTTTGCATTCGTTAAAATAAGAAAAAAGCACCCCCTTTAAGGTACCTATGTTATGATGGTATTATATACTCCTTTTGTAAATTAAACAAGTGACACAAATTTTAATCTATATCCCAAAACTAATCCTTCAAGGAATAAGTAACCAAGAATTATACGATAAGTCAATTAAAGACCACAAAAAACGTATTTACCATATCCTTAGGGTATCATTAGATAAATCACTGATAGTTAATGTAAATATATGTCATATAAAAAAATGTGAACCTGTGCATGACAGATTTTTATAATTGTACAGGGTGTTAAAAATAGTAGGTACAACTAATTTGAAAGCTTCTCATACTTATTCTTTAAAAAACAACAGAAGTTATGATGGATTTACTTTCAAAAATAAGTTATAGAAGTTCCGAATTCTATGTTATTAATTCAAAACCATCGAATTTTATGTAAATTTTAATATTGGTTTGAAAAATTTCAATAAAAATACATTTTCTTAACTATTTCTTAACTTACCCTTACGACAGTGTTAAGGTTTGTTCATTCTCTTTACTTTCACATGAGTATTATCGCTTTCGAAGTCATTACACTATTTTTGACAGCTCGTGTGAAATGATATCTTCTTTTAATTAATAATGGTGGAATGAGATCATTTAACCTATTTTTTCAATGCATATTCAGAAAGTACTTAGTTAAAGCGCAAAGGATCAGAATTTTTTCAACAATTTCTGCCTCAAAATAAATAAAATGGAACGCGGGAAAACGCAAGGAAGCCATCCTGTGACGTCATACCACTCGTTAACGTCTAAGCATACTTGACTTTGTTTCACATACATCACAGATATCTCTAGTTATGGAAGCAGACAAAACTAAACAGATATAAACATCAAGCCCAATTAAAAAGGAAACGTTACAAATTTTAATAAAATATCGATTTTTTTGTAAAGTTAAAATCCGGGGTCCGAATCGTTATCTGGACAATATGCCCGTGTAGAGCAGCTATACCTGGATTGTCTTGGCAATTGTTCTTAATTTGCATTCAAACGAAGTCTTGATTTTTACACACAGCTTTGTATTTTTAAATGCATAATTAAAAATATCAAAAATTTTTCACTTTTTTTTTTGTGAAATACGGTTTTTACAATCGTTGCTTTTCAAATAAGAACAAGATGCAACAATTTGTAGAAAAACATCATTTATTCATAAAATTTCATTAATAGAGTTAACGTAATAACCAGAATATAAATATAATGTATAAAGTTGAATGATATGTACGATAAACATGTGTACTAGGGGAACCGCGAAAACGTGCACATGCATATCATCTGCTCTCCGTCCGTCGCATCGATATCCAGCAGATCATAAAGTACCGGTAATAAAAGTGTCGCATACCTGCATTAAATTTCCAAAGTCTACGCAAGCAAGCGGCTACCGAGTCTCCTTAGAGTCCGTATTAGGTATGTATGTTTTCGTAGTAACGCGTCGATATTGAGTCGTGGGATCGAACCTGTCTAGTGGTGTGACGTCACAGAGATTCTCTATAATGTCATGGACCGTTCCAAATATTTTACGAATTGGATATACATAATCTATCGCGGTTAATTTACAGCTATCCATCTAATTGTTTAAATATTACTGGACGTATTGGCAATTTTACCGTAATTTTTATTTTCGACTTCAATTCTACCAGTTCCAACCTCAGCGTTTCTGCTAGGGCTGTCACTGCATGTTTACTCGAAATGTACACGTTAAATTCTCGAAAATTTATCACTTGATGCCCCACGATGCTGTTGATGTGGATTATGTGCCCGTCAATGTCGTTGGCTCTCATATCCCTTATGGCTTCCCTCGTAGCTATACACAAACCCAGGACGTTAACTTCAAATGTGTTCCTCCAAACATCGCTGTCTCCGTCAATTAGAGTGGTTTTTCCGAGATAGCCAGCGTTGTTCACGAGAATATGAATCGTGCCTAAGTTCTCCTTGATCCACTTGAAAGTGTTTAAAATGTATTCTTCTTTTGTTAAGTCTGACTTAAGGGGGTAAAATTTGCCCTTTTTGTTGGAAAGTTTTTGAGCTAAAGCTTCCAGGCGATCTTTTCTTCGGGCTAGTCCAGCCACCTAAAAAATAGAAGTTGAAAGATTTCCTTTATCCCCAAAAATTAAGTCAATTTGAGAAATGTTTTATTTTTTCATTAAAAATAATCCTATAGTTGTAATTATACGATAAATCTACTGAATAACATTACATAATGACGTTTCCTGATAATTTATACAGGGTATTTCATTAAGAATATTTTAAACAATCTTAAAAACTTATAGGTGAAAACTAGAGGTCAAAATACAGGGTGTCCCAGAATAACGTGTACAATGGAAGACCACAGATTCGTGGACTCAAAATAGGCAGATTTAGATTCACCTGTATCCCAAAACGCTTCGCTATGCCGCTAGATGGCCTCAAAGTTCTTAAATTTTGTAAATAACTCCATTAAATATTATTCTATTTTGATTATTTTTGGGGTGTGGACTTTAGCTTTCAATCTACATATTTTGGTGTTATACAGTATTTTTTAAAACTTACAACTCCTACAAAATTGATGTATGGTGATACCATTTGGAAGTTTTTGGGTCGCTTGTAGAATTTTGATTAAATGAGCCGTTTGGATACAAAAAAAATTTTTTTTAATGTGTACCTACAACTTGCCACCCCAATTACAATACTTAACAAAGTGCTACTAGTAGGCTCTGGTTTTGTAGGTTGACTGTAATTTCAGTGTTATTTACAAAATTCAAAAAATTTTCACGAACTTTGTGTCCATCTGCCTGCCTATTTTGAATTCAGGAATATGTGGTCTTCCGTTGTACACGTTATTCTATGACACCCTGTATATTGTTTGAGCCAAATTTCGAGGTTTTCCAAATTATTTGCTGGAGCAGAATAAACTAGGCCTTTAAGGTGACTCTAAAGGTAAATATCGCAAAGATTAAGATCAGGAGAGCGTGGTGGCCAAGTAATTGGTGAATTTTGGCCACGACCTGTGCAGATTCTGGGAATATTTTGATGGTGTACAATCAAAGAGTAGTGTGTTAGGGAACAATCGTACATAAACCACATATTTTGCCTTTTCTAATGGAACTTCATTAATAGGTTGTTTAAATTGTTAAAAAAAGAACTGAGATAATCTTCGTGGCATAATGTGAAACCCCACAAAGTAATATCCTGTCATTCGCAATGCTATAGACTATGACACATTACCTTGTCGGCTTTGAGAAGCCAATTTTTCTTGTGGAAACTGGAGAATTTTCTTCAACAATATTTAAACTAAACTTTAAAAAGAAAATATGAATTATTTGGAAAATAATATTCAATTACGCCAAAAGCGTTGAAAATTGCACAATTGAATATTTAAGGCAATTTATTTAAAGTCCCATGTAAATATTTGTGTTCTGCGAAAATACAAAAATTTTTACAAATTAAAAATAAGTTGATAAGTTTTCAATATAAGTTATATACATTTCATATTGTACTGGAGCATATAGGACCAGAGAAATTTAACAAAACGAGAAACGTCAACAAAAATTACAAAATTTAATACCCAGGAAAATAAATCTAGACAAAAACCACGTGCACACGAGGGCGTCGCCAGCCAATGGGCTAGGGGGGTGCAAGATGAGAGAGAGGATGGGAGAAATATAAATTATAGGTAGAAATAGGTACAGCGAATTAATTTTTTTAAGAAATATTTTTAATAAAACCTTTTTAATACAAGAAAAACGTAAGATAAAATATAAATATCTAAAATAATTAAGAATTTCAACGGAAATTATAAAATATATATAAATTGGTACGTTACATACATATATAACTTTATAGTCTAATAATAGGTAGAAGAGTTTACAAAAAATACCACCTGGAAACAAAAAATATGGTGATATAGGAAAAAAAGAATTCTAAGAAAGTTAATATTTTTTCCTGTGGCGCATAAACGGCTTAGTTAACCTAAAAAAATCATAAAAGTAAAAAAACGATTTTTCGCTAATTAAAAAAACTTGAACTCCAATCGATAAAAGTTAAATAAGAAAGTTGTAGCTATTAAAAAAAATCGTCAAAAATCGACTTTTTTTGCTGTATCTCTTGCAAATTAAAGTTTTGAAACTTGTTACTTGCTGTAAATATAGCCCTCGGCAAGCAAAAAAGTGCCCTTTTTAAAATTAAAAAAATATTAAACATTTTTCGAGTTATATCGATTTTTCGAAAAAAAAAGGTCATCTCGAAAATCGGCTCTTCTTGTCCGACGAATAGTCGTAGACAAACAAATCAGTGCTCATTTTTTTTCTTAAGAGTTGTACTTTCATGGTAAAACGAGTAATAACGATTTTATTCATTTCAAGTGTCCAAAAATTTTTTGGTCGCCTCCCTTGACGACGTCCTTGCATGCACTTGAACAAAATGAGCTATGTTTTAATAATATTAGAGATAAATTGAAATACTTTGAAAATAGGTACATGAGTACGAATAAAAACGATTTTTATTATATTAAATTCATATTATCTATAATAAGCTAAAATCTAAAATAAAATTTGTTAATAATGAAAATCGATCAACATCAATTAGATAATTGCAATATACATACTTAACTTTGGATACAGTGAATAGTATCAACTCAAGAAATTTTCCTTGATTGAATTAATTTTTATATCGCAAATAGTTTATTCCGTATATTACTACCATATTAATAATTACGTTGCTATGCATTCGTAAAAAATCTTTTCTGTTGGCAACATTGACAATATCTACTTACCTTAAGCCCTTGCTCAACCAGCGCCTCTGCAATAGCGGCCCCAATACCGGAACTGGCACCGGTGACTACGGCCACTTTACCAACCCATCTATCCATGGACAATACCATTGCTAATTTTTGTTCAGAAACAAATTAATAAAAAAATTATATTCCTGCCTACCTGCCTCAAATATTAAAATTAAACCTGCGAATTTTTTTAATTATAAAAAATGTACAGGGTGTTCCGTACAACAACCAGTTTATTGTATGTAATTTAACCAAACTTACCTATCTACAAAGTTGCAAGAGCTATTCATGAAATGTATGTTTTTTTAATGTATTTTAAATAATCGTAAAATGAATATTACATTTATTGGTAATGCAATTCTAAAAATCCTCACGTGTTTCGACTGGTCAAAAGAAAATTTCTATAGATATTTCAAATCAAGTTTAAAAATTTCCTCAAGTTTATCATCAGAGATAAATAGATAAAGTCATAGACAAACTAGTGATCAATAATTATTTGAAAAAAAAAAAATATTTTAACAATTATTACCCATATATTGGTATACCCATATATTGGTACCATATATGACTTTATCTTATGAGAATTTTTGTTAACGATTTTAGATTTGGTTTGAATTCGTTTATTAATATTTTAAAGCAAACTTAAAGTAACCAAACTAATAATTAAAAAAATGTGGGAGTACCTTAGTTTAGTTTTTGCACTTCTGGGAGACTCACCGGAACTAACAAGAAAACTAATCGAGCTCCTCAGTTGCTCGCATTTTAAGCTTTCTATGCGAGAGATACCCCACTTCGTTGCATTTTTTTCTGTATGTGGTGACTTTTTATTTATATACACAATTTGCGTTATTCACATGCAGTAAGTTTTTGTTTGTTTAGAATACCATAGTACGGAGTGCAGTGATTATTATACAGGGTGTAATAAAATGTTTGGCCAAACATTAAACTCTAAGCAAAATTGATGGAAATGAGTGGTTTATTTTAGATTGGAAAATCAATTGAGGAAACAATGTAAATAATACTTTATTTCATTCATTAACTATTTGTATTTAATTTTTTACCTAGACATGCTTATAACATTTATAAATCGAAAAAAGTCCATAACAGTCTAATTTTTATTTTTAGTACTCATAACAGGAATCAAGTTTAAAATAGTTTAAAGGAAGAAATATTAGCATCAGCGAAGTCACTACGTCAACATAAAAAATTATATTCCTGTATACAGGCTGTTTCAGAAAGACCTCTTGTAAATACAGGGGGTGATAGTAAGACAAAAAACAAAAATTTTTTTGTTTTACGAACTATATGTCTATCTCCTCTTGTTTTCGAGATACAGAGCGACAAAATAAATTTTTAAAATAGAATTTTTACGAAAATTTCCAAACGGTGCGAAATATTTTTATGAAATTTGGTATTCAAGGGATTTTAAGGATGACAAATACGCTGGTCTAATTATTTTTTGGATATTTCATAGAGGGCGCTAGTTATGCTACATTCCTATTACATTTAAGTTCAAATTTTTTTAAGGTTAGGATTTTTACCATTCGGGCTTCAATATCTAATGTACAATTTTATTTTCTAAAAATAATATTACGGTGTATAAAATAAGTGACTTTTCTCAAAGTAAGCGAATGTCAAAGCTTATTGATGGATGTCTCATAAACAACGCATACATTCTTAGTAATATTTTAAACTCTAACAAGAACATTAAATAATTCCAAATGTGGTGGTGAATACATTGTATTAGCAATGCCCTGTCTCCAAATTCAGTTAGCCAACTCTCTCGGTTTCGAAAATTCAATACCTATGTATGTTTTAAGCCTCGAAAATTAAATAATTCCAAATATTTGGAATTTTCACCACCAAGAACGGTGATGACAACATTTCTAACATTAAGGCGATGTTTCGCATTGTATTAGCAATGCCCTGCCTCCAAATTTATTAAGCCAATTCTCTCGCTTTCGAAAATTCAATACCTACAGGTTCGGAAAGTACCGATGGTCCATCTGCCGTTACGTGAGAGCGATAAAGTAAGACATAGTCACCGCCCGTTTCGCCATTCCACAAATATCTTTGATACACATCTATAAACTCGTGAAATATTGTGTAATAATGACGATGCAGCAATTTTATACTCCACTGTCAAGGTGGGTATAATTATTAAGGTCTGACATATACGAAGCGTTAAAATGTAGTGTATACATACCTGAAGTGGATTTTTTTTCAACTCGTGATTAATTTTTAGGTCTAATGTCAGTAATAACTAACAATTACACTTTTATGTTATTAACTTTTGTATTTTTATATTTTATAATTATAGTGAAATAAAAATTGTAACCATAAAATGGTCCACATCATCTTAACTATTTAAAACATCGTTGTCCTCAAATGTTATATTTCCAACAATTCGTACATAAAATTCTACAATTCGCAATGATATACAGTGTAGTGAAATAATGTCGAAAGTTCCTCATAACTCCCTCGAACTATCCCCAATCTGATTTAATAGAATCCAGCAAGGTAACTTTCTATCTTCGAGGGTGCTGATCACGAATATAGGGGTGACAATATCATACAACCTTTGAAAAATCCTGTAACTGCTAAAGGGAATAATAGGTATAAACAATTTTCCATAAAATCAGATTGGAAGTAGTTTTGGTCCGCTCTAGGGGGTTGGGAGGGTTCGTGATCAAAACCCTCAAAAACGGGGGAGAGGGTGAGGAATATAGAGTTCATCGTTGACGCCCGAAACGAAAAATAGAGGTGGTTTTTGGCCATAGCCATATTTTGCATTTTTTCATTACACTATTTTATCGCTACTTTAATCGTATATTCGAGTAACTGATTTTATCTAAAAAATACACAAACGATCTGATTAACCTCAGTAGTCTTTCAAAGGCACCGCATCAGTGACTTGCAGTATATATTTCAAATACTTAAACTTATGTCGTCGCTCTTCTTCATATATTTTGAGTATTCTGAATTTAAAAATAGATATAATTGCATAATTACCTGTATTGTAACTTTGCCTATATTATATCGCGAACTTGAAAAATAATGCAAGTACTTTCTTAACGAAATATTTTTTTATATTACACGAAAAACGCAACTTACCTACACAGAATGTTTCTGTTAAGGCTTACTTAATTTTCTACATTCTAAATCTACATTTAGAGTTATTTTTTAAAGAACTAGAATTGTTTCCCAAAATGTCAATGACTAATAGTGGACACCTTATGCAGGGTGTTTCATGATGGGGTGCAAATATTTTAAAAACGTGTTTAGAAATTAATTTTAAGGGGGGTACTTCCTATACATTTTTTCGATTTGAGTCCCACTGAGAAAATATTCGAATCACAAAATGACCGAAAAAATTAGCTTTTATTTTTTTCGCTAAAACGGTTAAACTTAGAACTTTGAATTTTCGTACACGTTAACAACTAGTTGAATGATATTTTTTGGTAGTCTTTTTTTCTGGTTTATGTCTTTGAATGAAAGAAATTAGCACCCCTTGGTTTTATTTCCCTCAGAACTTTTTTCTATATTCGCTGATTCCAACAAGAAAAATAACTTTCAATATTACATTTCATTTAGAAACTTTTTCACCCTTCTCATTTTTTCGTAAACTTAACAGTTTTCGAGCAAAAATATAAATTATTTCTCCTTGCCCATTACACATATGTAATTAGTATAACAATTACTAAAAAATTCATGCGACCCCATAAATAAAAGTCAAGTGGATTTAAATCGGGAGATCTCGGTGACCAATGTATGGGTGCATCATGCGCTTTCCCTATCCAACCATCCGGGAAATGTACGTTAAACCACTGAAGGTCAGTCAAGGTAAAATGAGCAGGAGCTCCGTCGTGCATATACCACATTTACTGTGTCAGTTGGGGTATTCAAAAAGATTATTTTGCAAAAATTGAGACAATATGTAAGGTCCAATGGAATAATTTCCTACAATACCAGCCCAAACATTAACAACAAATGTATGTTGGTATTTCCCAAATGTCATTTAGAGCAAAGGAAACAAGATATTTACAAAAAAATTAGTTTTGTGACCTTTGACCTTGAATATCTTGACTGTACTATTAGCCTACGCCTGGCATCATGTTGCTATTCTGTTTTATTTCTGTATTTCTGTAAACGTTCTTAAAATACATATTTGAAGAGTCGGTACAATCTAAATTTGGGATGTGATGACATAAAAATGGCGGAATTAATTTGTTAAAGAATCGCCACGGTAGCGCAGTCGGTCGAGAGTGCGGTGGCAAGCATTTCTCGGCTAGGCTTCCTACTCTGGTCCGGGTTCGATCCCCGGTGTCGGCACTGGCAATGTCGATGGATAATGGGTGTTTGTCCGCGTTTTTTCAAGTGTAGCCCCCTTCCGCACAAGCCTTTGGCTTTTGGATTTGGGGGTTGTCTCATTTCTGTGGTGTGTTTTATGTTTTATGTTTTATTGCTTTTCCCATCCCGCAGATTGTGCAGGTGTAGCATTGGTTTTTCGGGTTCAACAAGTTATAGCGAGGATGATGGACAAACATATTTTTGAGAAAAGCGAAATTTTAATTCTGTATACAGGGTGGTCCAATTTCGTTAAGGAAATACAAAATATTCAAGACTGGCTTAAAAAAATCAAATTTATTAATTGTTGTCAAACGGCTAAAGATATTTCAATGAATTTGTTTTTGTAGATGTTAACTACCATCGAGGGAGCACGTTTTGTAATTAAAAATATTATTTTATTTTGCCAGTGGCGTCCGTACTAGCACGTTACTAGATATTTCTAAAGAATAAATTGGTACGCCACTGCTTTTACATAAAATAATAGATGGTAGTTAACGTCTACAAAATGAAGCATTTTTCGAATATAATTTACTCATCAAACTCATATTATTTTTTGAATCTCTATCGGCCCCTGAAGTTTCCGCATCGGAAACTAGACCACCTTGTATTTAGGCCCCAGCAAATTTAAAATGGCGAAAGTAAAGTTTTCTGAAATGCATCTACATCTGGAGAAGGTGTAGTTATAAGTTGACTGCTGTTTCATGCTTTAGGACCTCTTAGACTTTAAAAAAATAAGTGACAATATATTACAACATACTTTTATTACTTTCAATGTAACATTTGCGACTTGTTTATATTTATTTTTCATTCCTAAAAGATTCGTCAACTGATCTTACAGTGAGTTCTTGAATCTGAAAAAAAAAAATTTATGAATTGTCAATCAGTGGTGTCTGCTAACAACAAATGCTACACCCTGTACATACATTGCGGGTTTTAAAAGAAGAAATATGGTAGTTTATTGCTTAAAGTGATAAAAAATAAGAAAACAAATGCTACCTGTACGTGGGGAGGGGTTGATAAAGCGTACACAACTGCGTCAGCAATATTTTCAGGTTCAATTATTTGTTTTTCTGCGATAAGTCTATCATACTTGCTCTTCATAGAAGCTGGTAAGATTTCCGTATCCACAGGCCCAGGGCTTACACTCTAAAAAATATGATTTCTCATGCAAAGGTATTAAATGTTACGTTATTTAAGTACGAAATTATTGTTTTAGTAATCCCAATTTTATATTATTTTTTAACTGTAACGGAAGATGGTTTAAAATAGATATATTAATAATATTTTTAAATAGTTTTGCCTAACCAAAAAATTTTTCGTTTTATATTACAACGAAACGTCAAAAAAGTTCAGAAGACGAAAATTGTGGGATTGAAATAAAAATTTTAATAATTTTTTGCTAGAGAGACCAAAATATGTGAAAATGAGAACATGCTGTATAAAAATCACTCCATTTATTTTTTAAAATTACTCATTTGTGAATAAGGGGACTTCTGCTGTCAGACAACAAATACATTTATACTTAGTTGTAATCAAGAATTGATTTTAGTGTGGACTCATTTTAATGTGTTGATTTTGACTGCGGAGGGTTTCCTTATAGGAGGAAATTACAAAAAGCAACTTTTTCAAAAGGTAAATGTCCAATGATAACGTTAGCATCATTCATATACAGGATGGTCCAGATTTTAATAGACAAACTTCGGGAAAGTACTAAACAGCAAAAATTATCATCAATATGCTCTATGAACATAGGCGCAAAACGCCACCGTTTATGAGATACAGGGCGTTGAAATTAACGAAAATAAAACAATTTTTTTAAATATCTGGAAAATCACTTCATCAAATTTATCCAAATTTGATACACATTTTCTTTTTAATAATTCTTCTAGTTCTGTATGCATACAGTCAAAATTCAAAAACCAGTGGCGGAGAAACGAGGATATTGTTTCCCTATTTAAAGTAAAACTTCTACGCCACTGAATTAATTGGTAATATGAATACATTTTATAACGATCTGAAACATTCCGGATGGAAAAACATTTTTAAGTTTGTCGAAAAGTTAATGGTTTACGAGTTATGAGACATATTATCCAAGTAAACATCTTGCCACCTAGACTAAATTCCAATCTGATTTTAAATTTTTTGGACAATAGCTTCTTACAGTTAATGGAGGACATACCTTCGGACCAACGAATCGGAATCTGGTTCCAAATAAACGGGGCGTCAGCACATTCTGGCCAGGTAGTTCGTGAATGGCTGGACAAACAACTACCAAAACAGATGGATTGGTCGGAATAGCCCCATACTTTGGCTGCCTAGATCACCGGATCTAAATATTTTAGATTATTTTATTTGGGGGGTAACCTAGAGAAATGACGTTTATGCCGTTCCTATAGCAAATAGAGACCAGCTAGTGCAAAGGCTAAATGAGGCCTGCGCTAATTTGAAGCAAAATCCAGTTTTAATCAGAGCTGCTGTGAATTCTATAACCAAAAGATTCCAAATGTGCATTTAGTTTAGAGATGGACACTTCGAGCAATTGATTTAATTTATTTGTTTTTCTTATAACTTTACTTGTTCGTGTTACTTGAAAGTTGAGCTCGACATATTTGTTATGATAATGTAAAATGTGTACCAATTCCAGATATTTAAAAAATTGTTTTATTTTTGATAATTTCAACGCCCTGTATCTCATAAACGGTGGCTTTCTGCGCCTATGTTCATAGAGCAAAGTGATGTTAATTGTTTATTTAAATTTTGATAAAAAAAAACTTTAAAACTTTTTGTTTGTTGTGTTTTTGTTTTGCTCTTATTTAGACAACACATTTTGTAATTGAAATAAATTTGAGTTAACTTTTTAAATTTAATTTTAAAGAGTAGAGACATGGCGGTTAATAAATATGATGAAGTAAACGATTGAAAAACGCGTCTTTATTGTAAAAGATTTTTTTAAATTTGGTGAAAATTATGCAGAAGTTGGAAGAAAATGTCCTACAAAATATGGAAAAACAACTTGTCCAGCAAACAGCACCATTCGAAATATTGTGAATAAATTTGAAGGGACTGGTTCAATTCAAGATCAAAGAAGTAAAATTTACAGTCGAAGTGGTCGTTCACAAGAAAGTATTGCAGCTGTCAATTACAGTGCTATTGCAGAACCTAAAGACATCAATTCGTCATCGTTCACAGCAATTAGCCATTGAACACACCACTTGATTCAATATTTTGCAGAAGGATCTTCACTTAAAGGCTTACAAAATACAATTGTCACAAGAATTATTGCCAACTGAACATGGATTACGTCTACATTTGTTAATTGGGCTCTTGCAGTCAAAGAAGGAAATGATGATTTTTTAACAAAGCCATCTTTAGTGATGAAGCTCATTTTGAAATTGATGGATACGTAAACAAATAAAATTGTCGTAGGGTGAAAAAACCTACGAGAACCTAAAGCTGGAAACGTTGTTACTGTGAATGGTGCTAGATATCGAACGATGATTAATAACTTTTTATGAGTATTAATGTACAGAATATGTGGTTTCAACAGGACGGTGCAGCATATCATGCAGAAACGGAAATAGTCGATCTTTTGAAACTGAAATTTGGTAATAGAATAATTTCTCGAAGAGACCATAAGATCATGCGATCTATCAAGCGACTTCTTTTTATGGGTTTTTTGGAAGAGTAAAATTTATGCTGACAATCCTCAAACTATTAAACATTTGAATGAAAACATAATTGAGCAAATCACTCAAATTGAACCACTAATATGTGAACACGTGGTGGAAAATATTACTAAAAGACTGAAGCTTGTAGAACTGCAAGAGGTAGTCAATTATCTGCCATTCCTTTCCATTATAAACCGCAAAATGTCTACTTTAATATTCAATAAAGGTATGTACCTAGTTGGTTCGAATGAATTATGTTTTTATTCAAGAATTGAAAAGTGAACTCAAATTTGAATATCCTCTATAATAGGTTATACTTGATCCAGTTGCTGTTACAATATTTACACATTTTTAACAACGTTCTGCTGTTAATAACAGCCTTTACAAAGATTTAAACTGAGGTGGATAATTCCCATAATGAACTAATAACTTCTTCACAAGATAATTCCATTTCTTAAACGATATATTTATACCATTTTTAGATTTTGAAAACAAAATTGATCAAATGTAAAACGTGTCAATACTACGTTACTAAGTTTTTAAATTTTCTAAATTCTCATCTAGATAGAAACATTAAATACGTATTTACAAAATATGATAATTTCTTTTTGCAATGAGTGAGCTTTTGTAACTTTTCAATTATGGTTAATGATTTAGAAAACGAATTTAACAGTACCGTAATTTTTATTTTTAACTTCAAATTGAGCATTTCCAGTCTCAACGTTTCCGCCAAGGCCGTAACCGCAAATTTGCTGGCAGGATAAAAATTCATATTCGGAATCTGCGACACTTGGTGTCCCGCCACGCTGTTGATGTGAATTATATGACCGTCTACGTTGTTTGCTCTCATATCCCTTATAGCTTCTCTAGTAGCTATGGATAGACCGAGGACGTTGACGTCAAGGATGTTTTCCCAAATTTCAATATTCCCATCCACGAGACTTGTCTGTCCAAGAACTCCAGCATTGTTTACGAGAATGTGAATGGGACCTAGGTTTTCTTTGATCCATTTGAAGGCATTTATTATGTCCTCTTCTTTGGTAATGTCTGTTTGAACTGGGTACAACTTGCCTTTCTTGTTAGAAAGCTTTTGAGCCAAGGCGTCGAGACGGTCTTTTCTTCTAGCTAGTCCAGCAACCTAAAAGGGCAAATTGGTGAAACTGTCATTGAGATGAATATTTTAGAAAATTTTAGGGAACAGCGTCATTAGATACTTAAGATCCGAGTAAAATCGATCGTTCCTCGGTTAGTCAGATAATTCTGAAAAATATTATTAAAAAAATTGTATAACATTTCATTAATTAAGCTTTGAGTTATTATCCTTATTAAAAAAAAGTGGCACAATTTTTTATCTTTGACTTCTATTAGTGATGACTCCAAATTAAGATTCACTTCTGACGGTGGATTTTAAGATAAAAGATTTGATAAAAACAATTAAATTGGGTTTATTAGAAACCCCTGATCTAAATAAGGGTATAAATGTGCTGGAGCAGACGTCTAACATTTCCAGGAGGATTGAGCGCTGAAAAAACTATTTTTATCCCAGAAAAATTTGAAAAAAATAAAGGAAAGATTGGGAAAACTGGACTTTCGTATTAATGAGGATGGGTTTTAGCTACTACAAGGAAAAATATTATACATTTACACAATTGTACAACTGTTCCCACTAAACACGAAACGTAAATGAAACGTTGCAAATGAGCTGTTTTGCTAAACATTTGACACAATAACTAGAAACGTTGCTGTTTCATTACAGAAATGTAGCACTTGAAAACTTACTTAGTAGTCCAGGCAAGTTAGACTAAAATCACCCAGAATACGGAATTTTTTTTCTGATGAACCGATCGAGTTGCGGTTTTCGGCATTGTCTTCGAAAAAATATCAGGAAAAAAGTCTATCTATTACACTTAGGGGCTGGATCGAAACTGCATTGCGGGTGCATAAAGTGGTACCTGTTCTGTAATTTTAAAAAACACGATAATTCAATTCGAATGGGAATCCATCCGTATGTTATATTTCGTTTATTACTACACCTTACAAACATTCACAAGAGCATTCCTTGAAACTCTGACAACACTTTCCAGAACTTCGGTACAAAAAAAATGTGGCGCGAGAACAACACCTGTTCTGCAATTAAAAACACGATAATTAAATTCGACTGGAAATCCAGCCCAAGATTATATTTAATTCGATAGAACATCTCACTATTGTCCACGAAACAATTCCTTCAAAAACACTTTTCACTCCAAAAAAAATTTGGCGCAAGAACGAATGAGAAAAGTCTATTCGATGTTTTACAGAAGGCTCCCTCTTGCCCCCCTGGAGGGTCCCAGGGGCGTTGGGCGTACTTTTTTCAGTGTCTGACTCGGAATCCCCGACCTCAAAAACCCCCGAGTGGAAATTTAGAAGGCAATTACTCAGCTATTTGATGTTTTACAGAAGCCCCCCCTTGCGGGGCCCCAGGGCCGTCGGGCATATTTTTCAGGGTCAGATTCGGAATCTCCGACCTCGAAAACCCGTGCACACAAATTTCTACAACTTTTAAGTCAATTTTTACAATTTTTAGAAAATTGATGCACTCCAACATGCATTTTATGCACCCGCAATGCAGTTTCGATCCAGCCCCAAAGTGTAATAGATAGACATTTTTCCTGATATTTTTCCGAAGACAATGCCGAAAACCGCAACTCGATCGGTTCATCAGAAACAAATTTCTGATTTATTGTCTAACTTGCCTGGTCTATAGTGAAACATAACCGAAACGTTCCAATTGAAGACAGTTTGAAACATTACTCGAAACATTCCCTTTCGATCTCGGAAACATATCAGACGAACAACCCTTTGTTTTTGTTTATCTTATGGAACTTCCATTCGGCATTACTTAAATTTTGCTCTCAAGCCCCATCATTATAGCAAGGGTTAGTTCATTTGCCTTTGTTATACAAACAGACATAAACAGAAAAAAAATTGTGGTAACATATTTATAACACAAGTCTAGAAAAAATGTATATTCGTGACTTGCGCAGACCGCGCGTAGCAGCTCGAATTTATTTATTATTTATTTCTCGTGTCTCGTTTCCAATTCGTATTATGTTAGGATTATTAGGTTAGGTTTGCGGTTTGCCTTTGCCTAAAAAACAAGTGAATGTTTCAATTTTGTATCAATGCACAAATCTTATAACTTTTTTAAAACAAAATATTGCTAAATAGTATCACACAAAGATCACACTAGTGTAAATTCGCACTAGTGGGACTTTAGTGTGAGCAAAAGTATAACTAAATTTATATCTATAATATAGTGAATTGAAATGCCAATTTCCGATTTTTTTCACTTCATTTTACGTGTCTAATAAACTAGAACATTATTTAGTTCCTGTTAATCAAACATTTTTTTTCATTAATAGTTTAATTATAATATGTATTTGACAATATTTATGGATAATACTGTTTAAATTAATATTTTTTATACAAAAAAGTGCAAAATATCAATCAAATTTCAATTTACAGAAAAGGAGCCAAAAAATGCTTATATTCGAGATACAGGCAAAAATCGATAATATCATTTTATCAGTATTAGAATTTTTTTCTTAAAAATATAGACTGAACTTCAAAATTCATTTTCTACTTTTTCTCTAGACACTATTTATAAAAAAATATACGAATTTAAAAAAGAGTAATTTTTAAAAAAATGTTTTTTTCAATTGCATTTTTTATTAAAAAATTCATATTCTTCAAACCTAATTACATCATTCGATTTCTGGGAAAATTTTACCCCAGTTGTGATACAAATTACGCTGTTTTCATTAACAAATAAAGAAGACAAAGGATCAAATTGGCAAAAATCCCAATTCGCACTAGGTGACCTATAAAGTGGCCCACCCTAAGTGTGATCTTTGAAGGTTAAGTACGTGTATTGTCCTTGCCACAAACGCCATTGGTATATGCACTTTTATAACATTATTCCGATTCCGCATAAACATCAATTAATTTTACTTGCTTACAATAATTCCAATGATTTTATGTGCATTTTAAACGGTAACTTTTGCTTTTGTTTAGGAAAATTAAGTTAACAATTGCGTCATTTTTCGTGTAATTACATTTGTCTTTAGCTTATCTATTTAATTACATAATTATGAAAAATTCACTTACTTTTAGACCCCGTTCGACCAAAGCCTCTGCAATAGCAGCTCCAATACCTGAACTAGCCCCTGTGACTACGGCCACTTTACCTACCCATCGTTCCATGGACAGCACCATGGTGAAATTTTCGATTTAAATCAGATTTGTTTATACAATATGTAATAAAATGAGTTATTTTGATTTTATAGTACATTTACTCTTGAGATAGCCTGTATATTATCAGAATGATAAATTTTTATCAACAGTTGTCCTTGTACTTAGGAAAATTTGTCAGATTGTGCTTATATTTATTAAAATATAAAATTAATTTTTTACTTCATGTATGCTATTGGTATTATAGTAATATCACTTTTATTCTTCTTATTAATATTGCCAATCAGCAGAATTGATTTTATTTAGTTTATACAGGGTGGGCCACCAGTAACGCCTCGGTCGCTAGTGACCAAACGGCAAATGTTACAGAAACCTGTTTANTGTTTTTTAGCATAAACTGTAACCTGATATTTTATTTCCTTTATAACTGTAGTGTTAGCAAAAATTCTAACCTAATATGCAGGCTTGCTAGTAAACCTAGCATGAGCCTCTTTAGCTCAGTGGTAGAGCACTGGTCTGTAAGGTTTTTCTTATACATGAAAGGTAGAGGGAGAGAGGAAATAAAACAAACAGGGACAAGTAAACATATATTATGCACATTAAAATATAATAAATGTAATATTGTAATGTATTTTGATAGGTAGGATAGGAAGGTCCATCCTTCGTTGCGGAAAATCGATGAGGATTCGTAAATACATCATTCCACTTGTCTTGAATGTTCATCTTTTAAAACTGTTTAACCATTTTACACTGGTTATCGTAGTGTGTTATTTCTGATTTTAATTAGCGAATTTTTTCAAGTTTATCTAATAATGTCTTGAGAATTTTGGAAGTCGTTTCAATTCTTCTCTTGAGTCTATCTCTATCCGCAGCAAAAAATTCTCAGTATCTACACTGAGCTGCAGTAGATGTAAAAAACTCGATGCCTGAAGGCAACGATAAGGCTATCGCGTCGAGGATAATGTCTGAAGACAACNTAGTTAAGTAAGTAGCTGTGCTCCGAGCTCGGATATATGTTTTAGGTATAGGTTTACATATACTGTGTGATATTTATCTTTGTGACTATATTTTCATTGGCGACCCATATTTTGATATGTAACCGATCTTTCGATTTGTTTTGTTGATTAAACAAATATAAAAAACAATTCCTAGTTTTTTTAATTACTAGTTAATTAATGAAGCTAGGTGGCGCCCACCCTAATAAGAATATTTTTTTGTCTGGATATTGCCTATCGTAAATGCAGACCTACCCCACCTGAAAAAGATGTTCTCAGCTCTAAATTAGTTATAAAGTCTAGCCAAGGTAAGTTTTGAATCTGGTGAAATGTACAGGGTGATTAGCAACGTACTTAAAGTTTTGTAATGGTTGCAACAAGGCATTCTGCCTCTTCTATTGCACCGCATTTCTGTAAACAAAAAAAAAAAGAAACTGAAACAGTTACATGTGTCGCAGGGGAAAGTGGTAGATTTTGTTCTCGCCCGCGCGCCTGCGCGACTTCATGTGCATGCCTGATCGTCGCTGAGGCGCCGGGGGACCCTCCGGCGCTACTAACCGGGTTTACTACTAAGTCTCCATCAGTTGAAAATCTCAATTCCAGTTGAAGTCGTTCTCTAGTCAAATCTGGCCGAGAACTGTCAATATTGCTTCCAGGATGTCCATCCGACTGACTGAAAACGCCTTCAAGGGATTCTGTAGAAGTGAGAGACTCCTGGAGTCTCTCTTCCTCTACATCCATCGCTGGGCGGGGCGCACAAGCGCCTACGTATTCCCTTGAGGTCATAATATAATGCACAATTGAGATTGTCTTAGAATTCGGGTAAACTGTATCACCCTGTATATAACTTTTACCTAACGAGATTATTGCTTTACGACTTACTGTTTATTTCGTCTATAGTTCTATTCATGCACTGCTTACAAATCTCTAGCTCTATCAAAAGTCTTTCTTCACTAACTATTGCTATCGTACTATTAGTTTTTTGACAAAACCCACTACTATTAGGAACCACTGATGATGGTATAAGTTCAGAATTGACAAGCTTTCTCCCAGGAAAAGACACAAGTCTCCACAAGATGTATATTACAGGTAAGTACACAATGTCTTAATACCTACTTGTTTGCAAGAGGACTCGTGGTAAGTTTTTGCACCCGGTATCGCGCGATAGAGTCTCTTGGTCATTAGTCTCGATTTCCACACGATGCAGTTCACGATTTCCAACTAATTCCCGCTCTTCTTTTACGCTTTCTTCCCAATTAATTGCAAAAAAAAATGCGGTGTGACAACCAAAATTCGACAACTATCCTCTCCCCTGTCAATGCTGTCATCTCCTGTTGATCTCGCGTTCTCGATTTTTTTTTTATATTTACCTTCCTATATTTGCAATAACACGCGATCGATCTCGGTCCGCGACAATTTATGCTTGTTAGAGTGGCGACTAAGCCCGCTTTTATATGCAAAACCCTTGGAGCAGATGTTACACGCATACATGTTTACTCTTTGAATAGCAGACAAAAAATGACTATGCGCGCAGATGATGTCCTTTTATTATCCTTTTTGTTATCCAGTTTTCACGTGACGGTTACCCATGGATACCTGACGGTTATCCATGGATACCCGTGACGGTTACCCATGGATACCCGTGACGGTTACCCATGGATACCCG